>NW_027187359.1:24214188-24269979 GCF_028583685.1 Petaurus breviceps papuanus | reverse complement strand
TGGGAAGCCGTTGTTGAGAGTCCCCCGGCTTTGAAAAACCCAGATGTTGACTGGGTATGGATGTAATGGTTGGACAGTTTGGAAATCTGTCTACTTGATCTGTTTCTGTCTTGATAATTCTGCCTGTATACTTTGAAGTTCGGGGTGCTGACCATTTCCCCTGAACAAGGTAAACGATATATGTCTGACTGATTAAAGTAAGCTTGTTAACCCATTTTGAGTTGCTTTCCTTTAACAAAGCAGATCCAAGAACCTGTATGGGCAGCAAACCCTGAGGACGTGTTTGGGGTGCTTGCTGCTACACTCTCTGAATAACTCTAACTTTTCCATGTCTTATGCCACTGAAAATATTCTATCACTTTTCTCTAATATATGAGCATTTACACTGTTTACAGGTGGGTAAGTTTTTGTTTTTACTTTTTTCCTGTTATAAAAAGTGCTATTATTTATATGTTGGTATATATAGGACTTTCTTTGTGACTCTGAACTTCTTGTGTCTTGTGCCTAGGAACAGAATCTCCAAGTCCAAGGATATCATCATTTGAGTGACTGTATAATTTCTGGATAAATAGAAATTCCTTTTTAAAAACAATGACAACTGATATTATACTATGAATACCTTTGAAGATAAGCTACCATATCATTATCACAATGTGGCAAAATTATCAAAGAGAAGTAAGAAAATACAATTTGCTGAGAGAGAAATGAGAAGAATAATAAATAATGCCATGTCAGCAGAGCTCAGGGAGTAGAGGTTTAAGGCCTGAACCTTGGGGACAGGGAGGTTCAGAGGGTTGATTATTCCTTTTAGGAGTTTGGTGACAGAGGGGAGGAGAAAGAAGGGAGGACAGGGATAGGGACTTGCTGAAGAAACTGACTTCAGCATTGTAAAGTAGACCTTCAGTCAGAGCCAGAAATAATTGTTATGACAAATACAGTGTTTCTATTATAATCAAGTCAAATACAGTAGCAGTTGCTTTCTCTTCCAGAGGACCACAGCAACAGGGATTGACTGATAACCAAATTCTTTCTACTTTGCAATGTCATACATTTGATTTTTAATTTGGTTGCAATCAGAAATATACCATGTATCAAAACAGCTCTCCATAAATTTGCTACTGCTGGAGTGAGAAAGTCCTGAGTCCAAATCATGCCTCTGGTTCTAGCGGTGTGACCTTATTTATATCAGTTAACTATTCTGAGCCTCACTTTTTTCATCTTTAAAATGGAAATAAGGTCTGAATCATATTATTATTATTACGAAGAACAACAGAAATAACGTTATGTATAGCTCTCCATGAAACTTAAGGCATTGTATGAGTTGTTATTAATATTGGTATCACCATCCCTTAGAAGTTTGACCCCCCCCCCTTGACAATATGGTTAGAAATAAGAAACACAACTTCTCTATTCCAGATGGCAGACATTCCTGAAATTTCTATTAGAAGACGCTAGGAGTAGAACGGAAAGAGGGCTGGCTTTGGAGTCAGAGTATCTAGCTTCATATCCCAGCTCTGCCACTTCCCATCTGTATAACCATAGACAAATCACTTCCTCTCTCTTGGTCTTAGTTATCACATCCATATAATTAATGGGATCAGAGTCAGGGAGCTCTCATTCTGCTTACTTTGCTCTGCATTCATTCACACAAATCTTCCTATGTTCTCTGAATTTCTTATATTTGTCGATTCTTGTTAAGCAGTAGCATGAATATTTTCCTTACCACTCCAAGGTTTGTTTAGTTATGCTCCAACTGATGGGCATTCATTTTGTTCCTAAATGAAATGACTTCAGAAAATCAGAACAAGCCATTGAATCAAATGTATGCAAGACATCTGGTCTACAGAGAGAATCTGCTGTTTCTGCTAGTTATTCTTTTGGCTTAACTTTTATCTTTTTCTAAGGTGGTATGACACCTCTATTCACTCATAAGAATTTTTAAAATCTATGACAGCATTAAGGAAACAAAGTCTTCATTTGTTATTATGAATAGGGACTATGGGGGGCTTTGGGAATATTGGGAGCTTTTCTTTGGGCTTCGTGTGGCCATCAGCAATGCAATGTTTATGTGTCCCAATTTTATCCATCCATTAAAAAAGACTATAGTACAGCACACCATGCCTGGGTAAAAGATAATCATGAGATTAAGAGTCATACTAAATTCAATTAAATTTTGTTTTTTAATTTCTCAGTTGAAAAGAAATGCATGAAAGTGCCCTAAATTTAAATAAAAGTTTGCAATAGAGAAACCCACTACAGTTTATGGCACATTTCACCCTGTGTCTTGCTCCATTTTGAGTTTTTCTTCTCTCTAGATTCTGCTGTTTCAGAGACAGAGAAAGAGGAGAGTAGAGGAGAAAAAGAGAATGGCAATAGACATTGAGAGAAATGGAAGAGAAAGGAAAGGGGAGAAAGGGAAGGAAAAAGGAGAGCAAGCAAGGGAAGAAGACAAAGAAAAAAGAAAAGGAGAAAGACTCACAGACACAAAGAAAGTAATGAAGACTATAGTCTATAAATACTATATTCCATTTGGTCTGCAAAAAAAACAGAGAAACTCTCTTCAAAGGCAATGTGAAATACATCTCCAGAGCCAGTTCATGTCTTTTCCCTCCCAGATCACTGGTTGTCTCAACAGGGTTATCAATTATCCCATACAAGGGCACTATGGTCACTTAAACCTGACCTTGCTCTGAAAACTACAAACTCAAAAACTTGCTATACACTTCCATCATCCGCCTCCAGTTGCTCTAGGGTTCTATTTTTGAATGCCTTCTGGAATGGCCTGACTATGATTTCTGCAATTTACTCCCATGTCCTAGAAGACTTTCAGTTATAGGTATAGGTAACCAAAAGGCTCAGATGGTATTGACATAAAATGTGCAGCTGGGACAATGGAAAGTAGGGCATATCTCCTCCTGGTGGCATTTCTTGGGCCCTTTCAATCACTAGCATTGTTTGGCTGCTGGTGGAATATTGCTTGTGCTTTATTTCAACCTATTATTTTGCACTAAAAAATTTCCCATCCAGAGTGGTCATATTGAATTTATTTTTATGTTCACTTGTTTTGACAATAGCAGGTCTGAGAATATCTTTTCTTTGTTATCCCCCGATCTAATCACTTCCAGTATCTACAAGTAGATCACTACTTGACCATTAAGACAAATGTCTCATCTACTTCCATTCCCATAAAGATTTGAAATTTCATTTGAATGTTGACTTCCAATGAAAATGACAGTTTCTGTCCTGAATTTCAAGGCAATTATTTTAGAAAATATCTTTATGGTTCCGGAGATAGTTACTAACAGCATAAATAACTTTCCTAAGGCCCTTGGGGGTAGGGGGAAGGAGACACTCTCGTACATGACAAGGCTTCCATGGGACTGACCTTCATTGCAGCTAAGCTTCCCATCACCCTCTGACCAACTCTGTCAAAACCATTGCTAATAATAAAGTTACTGACAACATCTGAATCTAAATGATTTGAATTAGAGTATTAGAAGGATTAGGTCAAGTTTCACATACATACTCTGGAGAATTAATGACATAGCTCAAAATGGAGGATAATTTTAGGGTTGGATTACTGACACAGGTTGGACTTCAGGTAATGGAATATTGGGAAACGATGATGTGGTAGGATGACTGGGGAGAGTTAGGGCCAGGCTTCAGTGTTGTGTACCCTTATACTAACTCTTAGTTTATCTGGGGTGGAGGGTAGATGTTGAAAAGGCATTATGGCACAAGAGAAAGAATATTGAAATTGGAATCAGGACATTTTGGGTTCAAGTCTTGTCTCTGACATTTAAGTAGCTCTTTAGCCATGGATAATTCACTTATTCTTTCTAGGCCTCATTTCTTCATTAGTAAAATGCAAAAGTTGAACTAGGTAGCATCAGGACTCCTTTTGAGTTCCAAACTGATGATACTATGTAGAGATAACCAAAATTCTGACAGAAGAAGGTCAGGAT
Organism: Petaurus breviceps papuanus; assembly: GCF_028583685.1. Classification (NCBI taxonomy): domain Eukaryota; kingdom Metazoa; phylum Chordata; class Mammalia; order Diprotodontia; family Petauridae; genus Petaurus; species Petaurus breviceps. The sequence goes on along the minus strand of NW_027187359.1, from coordinate 24,266,014 downwards.
TTGAGTCACAGGATATATCACAGATTTGTTCCAAGCTAAATTTCTCTGCTTTTCTCAAAAACCATGTAGGAAAATAGTGTCCAATGTCATCGCTGTGATCTCTCACAATCTTTCCTTCCTTCCTTCTCTGTCTGTCTGTCTGTCTGTCTGTCTCTGTCTCTCTCTCCCTCCCTCTCTCCCTTTGTTCCTCCCTTCCTCCAGTTATCTCCATTCATTTTAACCTTTTATTTAATCTTGGGATTCTCTTAGATTTTATTTAGTGTTTGGGATTTTTTTTTTGGGGGGGAAAGGGTACTGCAGGGGTGAAAATTTAATGTTGTATAGTATTTAATCTCTGAATAAGAGAACTAGAGTACCCCAGAGATTGAAGTGTCCTCTGAAACAATACAACTAACTCATAACAGAAGCATAAATCTTCCCTAGAAATCCCTCAGTGGGGGTATACAGCCTCTGCTCAAAGACCTCCAGGAAATGAGATCTTACAGAGACTCACTTTCCCTCTTAGACAGCTATGATTGCTTCCAGTTCCTTATATGGAGCTAAAATCCACTTCTCAGCACTTCCTCCCCTTGTTCTTACTACGGCCCTCTGGAGGCAAGGAGAAAAATTCTAAGAACTCCACATGACAATCCTTTACCTATTTCAAGGCAGATATCATATCCCTCCATCCTCCCTTCTGACTATATCTCCTACTATCTTCTCTTCTCTAGGCTAAACATCCCTACCTCTCTCATGTCCTCATTAGAGAGGGTCTGGTTTTGAGATGATTCCATCAAACATCAAAAATGGCAGACATCAAACAGTAGCATCATTTTATCCTTTTCCATTTGTATTCATTGTGTTTGGTCAATAAATCCTTTGAAATGTTTCATACAGCTTCAGTTCTCTTTCGGTCATCACTTCCTTGGTATCACCATGAGAGCTGAGGTCTCTCCCACACATCTTTCAAAACCCACTAGTTTCTGAAGATTTAAAATCCAATCTAAAATATTAGCCTCAGGATATTTTTTCTCTCTGAAGACCCAACTCCACAGCAATTCTTAAGCCCCTGGTTCCCTAGAGGCAATTCAACTATCTTGTTTCCTAAGAAAGAGCCCAAATCTGAAACCATCCTAAATAGGGCTGATTACTTTGTAGATATAAATAAGTTCTCACTAGCATCGGCTTCAGAGTCAACCCCCTCTAGCTAAATATTACTGGTGATGAAGGAATAAAAGGAAAGGAGCTGAATGTCAAGGTATAGTATAACTTAAAGAGTGAGAAGTTTTTATTGTCAACTAATACAAAAAAGTCAGTAGGAAGTGAAGGAAATGGTCAATGACCTTGGCCTCTTAGCTTTGGGCATCTGTGGGGATCAGTATCTATCAGGATTCCTCCCATTGCCTGCCAAAGGTAAAGAAACTGTCTTTGAGACTTGGTTCATCCAGAAGGCTTAAGTATAAGATAGACCACCACTGATTGAAATTTCTGGTGTCCCTAAGCCATAAAGAATTGGTTTAGCACTCATAAAAAGACCTGGCCACATGGAGTCCTTCATATCTGGCTGATATTCCAAGACTGTCTAAGTAATGATAGCCTGCACTGCTGATCAGCCTCATTTAGGTGAGGAGACTAACAGCGGCACATTGACTCAAACTAAATACTATGTTCTTATTGAGTATCCATTTAATGCTATACTTAAGTCAGCCTGTTGTTGTTAACTGATGAATGACCTGCAAGTATCTCATTTTGTTCTAATATCAGACACAGACTACCAAAGGAGTTTCCTGAGTCAGAAAAGGACCACGACATGATGCTTACTCACATACAATTAAAAGAAAAGACACAAAATATTTTTGGCTTGGAAAACACATAAACCCAGTGACTCAAACCACTGTTCTGGGTGGGGAGGGGGTGGGGGTAGAGTCCCCTGAAATGGATTTAGGGATATAGAATCCCCACAAAGGGGTGAGATAAGTATCACAAAAGCTTTCTATCCAGTGATAAGGCCTTAATCATACTAGGAGAAGAAACTGAACTCAAAAGACAGACCATTAGCCTGAGGGTGTGCTTTTTGGTTTTTGGCCTTTGCAAAGATGTACCCATAGCTTTAGCTGTGACTAACAGAGTTGTCAGTGTGCCCTTTTCAAGAAGAGGCATTGCAGTGACTGTACCTTTGTATAACAGATAAAAGTGTGACTATGAAGACCAGAAGGTGAAAGTAACGAGAAGCTAGGCAGTCATGAAGCCTGAGATCATGAGATAGAGTATCAGTCAGCAGGGACCATACAAGGGAAGGGAATATATAATTGTATTGTACCTACTATGTGCCAGACATTGTATGAAGATTTTCCCCAAAATGTTTCATTTGATTCTTACAACAACCCTGCAAAATAGCTCCTATTTTTATTCCAACTTTATGGATGAGGAAACTGAGGCAAATAAAGGTTAAGCAATGTGCCCAGTGTCATACATCTAGTAATTATCTAAGGTCAGATTAAAATTCAGCTCTTTGGGTCTTAAGGCCCAGCACTTTATCCACCGAAACTCCAGCTGCCTCACAAAACAAGACAAGCAGGTAGTAAGATTTAGGGGGTTCTATTTATGAGAGAGGGCAGCGAGGTGGCACAGTGGATAGAGTACCAAATTTGAACTCAGGAAGATGAGTCTTCCTGAGTTCAATACTTTCTAGCTGGGTGACACTGGGTAAGTCACTCAACCCAGTTTGCCTCAGTTTCCTCATCTGTAAAATGAATTGGAGAATAAAATGGCAAACCACTCCAGCATCTTTGCCAAGAAAACCCCAAATGGGCTTATGAAGCATTTGATACAACTGAAACAACTGATGAACAACAACAAATTTATGAAAGAATGAACGCTAAAACCAGCATTGACAACGTTGCCAGAAGGCATTCTTGCCTGCAGTGGCAAGAGCTTTAGTTTCCATTTGTTACACGTCCCCTAGACAAACATGCTCCCTATACCTGTGACCCTTAAAGTCTATTCCATAGCTATGTTCCAGTGAGGGTGAATGTTGAGTAGGTGGTGGATGGTAAAGAGTGAAAATTTTCATTACTATGTTACTGTGCTAATTCACAAAATGCCTTTGCTTCAAACTACTTGTGATAATGCATGACAAGGAAAAGAAAATTCCTCACTGGGGACTGATCTAATAGGGTTGTTTGTGGATGAAGAACCATAGATTACCTTAAACCTGAGATTTTTTTTTTGTTTCTGGTGGCCCCACTGGTGTGGAGTATATAGATTATATAGATATTGATAAAATTTTTAGGCCTGACCATCTGAAGAAAAAAAATCATCGTTTATAATTATTTGCATTTTTTCATTATTAACAGTATTTTTGAGACAAAATGATTTGTTGTGTTGTCTTCGTGATTTTTTTCAACTATTTGTGGTAATCATTCCCCAAAGTATCAATTAATATGAACTGTCTGAGATTCAAACACTTATTTGCATAATAGGTACCCCATTAATGTTTGTGGAAGATGATAATATCTCATTAGTCAAAATATTGGATTTTTTTCAATTGACTACACATGTTTCTTTTCTGAATAAGAAGAGTCTTGCCAAAAAAAGAAAACCCAAAACAACAAAAAATACTCAAATGAAAGTTGCCCAGATATAACTGCATGGTCCAGTCTGTAGCCAGAGGGAAATAACATTCCCATAGGATAAACTTAGGAGGCTGAAAAAGAAAAGGCCCTTTTCCCTCAACTGGCCTGCCAAACCCTCAGTGGGCATGGATACTATCATAAGATCTCTAATCAGGGTAGAATATATTGTCCTGTCTCCCTCTCCCATTCAAGTGAGTGATTCAAAACCATCTAATGAGGGAGGAGGGGGAAGGGAAGGGAATTGTGAATATTCCTGGGCTTCATAGCACCAAAGCTAAGTTTGAAATTGTGACATTATCATTCAGGGCATAGGTTATAGAGAATTGTTAAGAGAAACTGTAGAGTTGAAGTTGTTTTTTTTTAATTTTCCTCCATGACTTTATAAGATTTCACTTTATCTTCATGATACCATACTGTGTGTTTGTATGAATGCATGCATGTGTGTATGTATATTTTTATTTGTATCTGTATATATACATATACATACATATATGTATGTATATATGACTTGTAGACTTGATCATCTGATATCTATTTCTATCTATATATCTCTATTAATCTATATCTATCTACTTATATGTAATAGGGAACATTTCCCCAATGAAGCATGCCCAGAGTTTCCATTTCTACTTCTGGTGTTTTGGGACCTGCTTCAATCCATGTGGTGACCTAGCACTGAAATTCATTTAGCATGATGTAGTAAACCCTGAATGGTCCTGTGGTCTTCTCCTGCTGTGTGGCTGTTTGTAGTAGGGACTAGAGAGTGAAAGAAATTTTATCAATTAAAAGTATAGCTTCTGATTGAGCCTTTTGGCTTTTACTGTCCTCTGTGAAAAATAGTGAGATCTTTCCTAAAATGTGCAAGGGGTTGGGTGATAGATGGGGTTCTTTCACATATCTTGTTGCTGCTCCTGCTCCCCCCCCCCCATATATACACATGGTATATATCTGGTCAGTTAAGCCTTGATACTGGGCTTCTTCCAGCCCTATTCCATTTTATGTTTCCTTTCTTGAGTTGGATATAGTTCTCAAGTTGTATATGTCAGTGCTTGGATATGACCTTTTAAGTTCCTGAGGTTGAAAGGTTGGATTCAATGATCAAAGTGATTGTGGAACAAAGTAGGCTGGTGGAAGGAAAAAAAGACCAAAAATCCTTTTGTTTCAGAGATCACTACCAACAAGAGGATTGGCTAAAATACAGCTGCTTTGTCATCAAATGTACTGGAAGTAGTTTTTTACAATGCAGTGCTGAGGTAAAATTTTAAATGCTTAATTAGCAATCTTGGAGACTGATTTATATTCTGATGAAGTTTAGACATCAGCATTCCAGCAGATTGTAACAGTAGTTATAATGTAAAGTAATGAATTCTATTTTAACTTGTTTTCATCAGATGCACACTTATGAACATCCTGTGGTTACCATTCCTTTTCTGTATAGGAATGAATTACAATCTCCTTCACTGATTTATATTGTATATCGTATTTTTTTTTCTCTTTTTTACTCTCCTTTTTGTAAGAGTCCCTGAATGTGAACCATAAGTAAAATCATTTCTAGGGAGATGGGATAGAGTACCTAATGACCTGAAGATTGTGAGAAACAAAAGGACCCTAACATAGCATTAAAAGCAATATCTCCCAGGACTGAATTTGATCTGACTACATTCCTAGATTTAGAGTAGAATGACTTCCTTAAAGGAAAAGGGTAGGAGTGGCACTCTTAGCTCTTGTGATGGTCCAGCCATATTTTCCCAGTTTTAGATATTTTTAATATATTTTGGTTCTTACCTGATATCTTATATCAGTGTTAACAGCTTTCCTAAGAGAAAACTCCCTTTACTCATGGAGATCAGCAACTGCTCTGTAACTTATGATTTTACAGCATTACCTAGGGTAATAAGATGCTGAATTATTTGCCAACGGTCACACACTGAATATGGAAGAAGTGTTATTTGAACCTAGGGCTTCCAAACAATCACAATTCCTGTCCATATATACATATATTTAAATTAGTACATAAATTAATATATATGCATTCACATATCTACACATATACATTATATGTAATGCATATGTACAATTTGATTTTTTTTTTTTTTGCTTTTTGGAGAGGGGAAGTTAGGGCAATTGGGGTTAAGTGACTTGCCCAAAGTCACACGGATAGTTTTGTGTTAAGTGTTTGAGACCGGATTTGAACTCAGATCCTCCAGACTCTAGGGGCCAGTGCTCTATTTTACTGCACCACCTAGCTGCCCCAAATTTGATTTTTTTTAAGGCTAAGGACAATAAGGTTGCAAATGTAATCTTCAGACATTAAAAAAGAGAGAACAACACTCTATCAAAAGATAAAGATAAAGTAACCTCATGCAGACTCTTTGCATAAAATTTAAAGGGATTTTCAGAGAACAGTTAGTTATTTCAAGATACAGTTACCAGTACAAAATAAACTCCTAAAACTGTATCTATTTTTAATGTTAGAATTTCATTCAAAAATAATACACATCCAAAAATGCACTTTGGAGTTTGAAAATAAAAGTATAGAAATTGTGTTCCCATGAACAAGAATGTCAAAAGATGGTGATAAATTGACTTGAAAATACAGAACAAGTGAACAATACATCATACGAGCTAATCACTAATACAATACAGAGTTTAATGAAACTCTTTCTGTTCCTTTCTTTCTCTGAATTTTGGGGTCCATATTTTTCTCTTCCTCTTGTTTATCTTTCATCCTTAAGTTTATTCATTGCTACTCTTCCTCTTTCATTTTCTTTTTTTTCTGCTCTCTTTTTATTGCTACCTTTTCATTCCCCCACCACCTCTCTTTCTTTCACTCCTGTTCTTTGCTCTCTACAATGACCTGAATTTTATACCTATTTGTTAAATGTCTAATCAATAGTTATAACTATAGAAAACAGAGTTTGGTTTTAGGGAGATTTTCCCTTTCTCTTATGGGAATATGAAGACTAATTCTTACCAAAGCACCCCTGACTTTGCCCCTAGGACTTGGCTTTGTATATGATCTTTTCTCTGATCATACTCTCACTCCCTTCTGCCTTTTATTCCCTTCAGAGGGTAGAGATTTCTTAGCCTACAGTTAAATAATCCAGTTTTAGTGTAGAGGAAATTTGCCCAGTCTCATGTAGATTCTAAGATGTTAAGCATTTTAAAATACAGATTATTAGTAAAATTCATCAAAGTTCTGAGCTCTCAAACCAGTGTCCTCTAGTCCTCAGGCCAGAAATAGGTTTCAGAACATTTTTTATTTCTATGTATTCAAATAGTTAATGCCCCCACCCCCATTCATTCCATTCTCTGATGAAAAGATATACAGAACGATAAATTAAGACTCCCACCCCTTCAAATTTATCAAGAGAAAATTGATTTTGCTGCTAATTAACAAAGAAAAGAAACTATAGGGGAAATAAAAAAAAAGCAGAAGACAGAATTAGAGCACAAAAAAAGATATGTAGAAGGCAAAGAGAATAATTATCATTATAATCCTAGATTAGTAGTTTTTAGAATATATCCATCTTCTGGTGATCATTTAAATCTAATTTCTTCCTAAGAAGACCATATTTCCTCATTGTTATTGTTTTTTAAGAGCTAACAAAATTTATTTTTAAACTTTATTATTTATTTTTAACATTCCTTTATTTTTAAATTTTGAGTTCCAAATTCTCTAGCATTTTCCCATCCCTCCCCCACCCATTGAGAAGGCAAGCAAAGTGGTATCAATTTTACATGTGAAATCATGTAAAACTTAATTACATATTGACCCTATCATGAAAAAGCAGGAAACATAAAGAGAAAAAATTACACTTCAATTAGTACTGAGAATTCATCAGTTTTCTTTCTGGAGGTGGATAGCATTTTTTCACCATTACTCCTTTGCAAGTGTCTTGGATCATTGTATTCATCACAGTACCCCAAGTCTTTCACAATTAAATATCATTACAACATTGTGCTATAACTATGCACAATGATGCCCTAGTTCTCACTTTACTTCGGATGAGTTAATATGTCTTCCTTTTTTTAAACCATCCCCTCTGTCATTTCCCACAGCACAACAATATTCCATCACAATCATATAGTGCAACTTGTTTAGCTAGTTTTCTAGCTAAACAAATTTCTCAATTGAAGAGTATCTCCTCAATTTCCAATTTTTTGGTAGCACAAAAAGAGTTGTATATATATATATATATATACATACATACATACATACATACATACATATATATATATATATATATATTGCTTTTTGGAGAGCAGTTGGGCTTAAGTGACTTGCCCAAGGCTCCAGTGCCTGTGCTCTACTCACTATGCAACCTAGCCACCCCTGTTATAAATATTTTTGTACATGTAGTTCCTTTTCCATTTCCTTTGATCTCTTTGGGGACAGACAGTAGTGGTATAGCTGGGTGAAAGGGTATGCCCAGTTTTATAGCTCTTTGGGCTATAAATTGTTCATTAGAATGGTTGGACTAGCTTACAACTCCACTAGCAGTTTATTAGTATATCTATTTTCCATCATCCTCTACAGCATTTATAATTTCTGATAGGTGTGGAGTGATACATCAGAGTTGTTTTAATTTTCATTTCTCTAATAAAGTGATTTTGAGCATTTTTTCACATGACTATAGGTAGCTTTGATTTCTTTTGAAAACTGCTTGTTCATGTTCTTTAACAATTTATCAGCTGAGGAAGGACTCATTTTATAAATTTGACTCCATTCTCTATGTATCTGAGAAATGGGGATTGTATTAGAGAAATTTGTCCTTAAATTTTTTATGTTACTTTATTGCCTATGGTGACTTTTAAGGGGAAAAAAAGCACTTTCCCTAATTATCTCTTTTAATTGGGTCTGTTTTTGCTTTTGCTTCATCTGAAATCATGATTGCTACCTCTACCTTTTCAATTTCAGCTGAAGTGTAATAGATTCTGCTTTAGCCCTTTTAACTTTGTGTATGTCTTTCTGTTCTATGTATGTCTCTTGTAAATGGTTTCTGATCCATTCTCCTATCTTCTTCCATTTTATAAGGGTGAGCCCATCCCATTCATATTCAGTTATGACTAAATAACCATGTATTTCCCTCTATCCTATTTTCTTCTATTTATACATATTTTTCTTTATCCTATCCCTCCTCAAAAGTCTGCTTTGCTTCTGATTACTGCCATTGTTAATCCACCCTCCCTTTTATCATCTCCCCATCCATATCTCTTATTCCCTTCCCCTCCTATTTCTCCATTGGATATGATAGATTTCTATACTCAATTGAATATATACATATACATACATATGTGTGTGTATGTAATATATATTCCCTCTTTGAACCAATTCCAATGAGAGTTAAGTTCAAGTTTTACCTGCCACCATCTCCATTTCCCGCTCCACTATAAAAGTTCTTCCTTACATGTCTCTTTCATGTGAGAAAATTTTTGCCATTCTACCTCTCCTTTCCCTCTTCCCCCTCCCCGTGAGCCCCTTTTTCTTATTCTTTCATTAAAAAATTAGATCATTTCAACATAATTGATTCACACCATGCCTTCTATCTTTATAGATTCCTTCTAACTCCCCAACTAATGATAAGGTTCTTAAGTGTTATCTGTATCATACTCCCATATTGGAATTTAAACAGTTTAACTGTCTTTAGTCCGTGAGGATTACACTTTCAAGTTTACTTTTCTATGATTCTACACTCTGTATTATGTTTAAATGTCATTGTATTATTCAACTCTTGTCTTTTCATCAGGAATACTTGAAAAATTTCTATTCACTAAATATCCATTTTCCCTTGAAAAAATTATATTCAATTTTGCTGGCTAAATTATTGTTGGTTGCAATCCTAGCTCCTTCACCTTCCAGAATATCATATTCCAAGCCCTTCACTCCTTAAGATTGAAGCTGCTAAATTTTGTGTGATCCTTACTATGACTCTATAATATTGGAATTGTTTCTTTCTGCTTGCTTGCAATATTTTCTCCTTCATCTGGGAGTCCAGGAATATAGCTATAATATATTTTGGGGTCTCTTCTAATGGGTGATTGCTGGACTCTTTTAATACTTATTTTGCTTTCTGGCCCTAAAATATTAGGGATATTTTCCTTGATGATTTCTTTTTGTTTTCTGTCTCAAAATCAGTAAAACTTTATTCTTGAGCCATTAACAGAAAATTGGAGAAAACAAAAAGTGTTTCATGTTTACAAAGATAAACATGGTCTTGTCTCTCAGAGCAGATCATAACTTCAAAAAGCAAGGAGGGAAAGAGAGTGGGTATGTGGTGGACCCCCTCCACAACACTCACAATTCCAATCACCTCTGGGCCTCTCCTGCTTCCCTGGGCAAAAGATCACTGGGGAGTAGGGCACAGACCTGGGTTAGAGACTCTGGGTACCAACTAGCTCCTTGGGTGCCAGACCCACCAGGCCAGGCTGTTGGTCTCTTACAAGGCCCTGGGCCCAAGGCAGTTGCTTATAAAGAAAAAGGATTCATTTCAGGCACATTTTTAAAACTTTTTTTTTCAAGCAATTGGGGTTAAGTAACTTGCTCAAGGTTACACAGCCAGTTATTTTTTGTGTGGGTGACAAGTATCTGAGGCCGGAACTGATCCTGGGTCTCCCGATGCTGGGGTCAGCGCTCTTACTCACTGCGCCACCTGGCCATCCCAAAAACTTTTTTTTTTTAATCAGTAGAAGAAACTGGGATCTAGAAGCTGCAGTTTCCTAAGCAGCAAATTTGTGCATCATCCTTTTGTTTTTTAAATATGTATAAATTATCACACATTGATGGCACACCTCATCTAAATGAAATTATGCACCATACATACTAATCGTAGTATAAAGTTTAAAAAAATGTTAGATATACTCTGGAAAATACTTCTCACTGAAATCTAGCCATTTTGCTAAGTGGACTGTGACAAGATCATAGATGAAATATTTAAAAAATTAGCATTTTAACATTTGGCCATCAACTTAAGGAAATGGTTTGAATGCTTACACAACTGTTTATTAAAAAAATAGGTAATATAGTCTACCCTCATATGGTCCTCAGAGTTAATGCATAATGAATAGGAAATGACAGAAAAAGAATGCAACAGAGAGCTAAGGCAGAACACCTTGACAGAATTAATGAAGGTCGAGTATACACTAAATATCAAGTGCAGAATTTTATAAGGTTGACCAGATAACTGTCTATACTTTTTCACTTACATGGGCAAAGTAGCTTTGCATTTAAAAGTTGCACCAAATAAAGCTTCTAAAATTGATAGTATAAGGTGCCAACTTTAGTTCTCCAGGCTACAACTGTGCATAATTTTAAAATGGTTTCCTTAAATTTATTTATTTATTTTAAACATAACAGGAGGAAGGTGTTTTAACTGGTATAAAAATAAGTATTCCAGATTTTGGGAGGGATAAAAAGGGAGATATTCAGAACCCTTCACCAGAACATCACTACCATCCTGCTCCCAACCTCGATAAAGTGATATGTTTTGTAGATGGGGGTAGTCAATGACACCAGCTTGACAGGTCTCTATGCACCAAATCCCATTGACTTATCTGGTTCCTTTGGTTGCTGAAGAACCACTGGTGGGGGGGTGGAGAACACTGGCATTGTCTAAAGTGATACTCTTCAAGTGATTGACCTCGCTGTCAGGACATGGAGCTGCAACAGCCTTGGGCTCTTCACAGACATGCCAGATGTTTGCAGACAGTGTATTTGCCAGTATGCTGATTGAGAATCACTGAGAATTCTCCCTCATCTCCAGCCCGTAGATCAATGCCATCCTGAACTTCTTTCACATGGATAAAAGGGTTTCTTACACTCTCCCACTTCATAGTTAGTGAAGACAAACTTATCCTTCACATACTCCATGGTGTAGCACAGGTGTGTGATATTGTAGGCTATTGTTTCTGCATTCTGATCCAGGACAAACAACTGGAATTTGAAACATTACCCCTCCTGAAGCAATTCCCTTTGTTAGCCATTCTGACAATGACCGATGGAATGACTTCACCTTTCATGTCCCCTTCTCCATGGTCTCAGTCCTGCCTTGGTATTTAGTCTGGGTTGAATCCATAGTCCTCAGGAGGCAGATGCCTTGACCCAAGTAGAGGGGTGGATCAACTTCTTCAAGTCATGCCATTAACTGAGTATGTTTTGTTTATCTTTTGTGCACTTTGTTGCCTTTGTCTTTTGACAAGCTATATTTGGCCATGCCCTCCCAGTTCCAGGCCATTGACATCACCAGAGAACTCACCATAATGGAAAAAAAAAAAGATTTCCTTGCCATGATTAGCTGTTTCAATAAATCCAAAATTATTCTTCAGGCTTGCCATATAACACAAGAGCCTCTTGGCATTGGAGTTACAATCTAAAAGTTGGTCACAAGTTGTTTGTTGATCAATCCTCTTTCCTTCACTTACACTAAATTCAACCTTACCTTCTATCTGAGGAGGAGGGGAACCTTCCAGGTTCTTGGCTTCATATGCAATGGTCAGTTTCACCCTCATAGTCATACATAATAATTCCATTCTCAGCCTCCTTTTCTTTGTTTTTATTTTAACTAGTGGTTTTGGGATTGGCAAAAGTAGCTTCTTTCGCCACAGTGCCAACAAAGCAATGATCTGAAAGGGTATGGAATGAAATCATGCCTTTGAGAAGCTTTTTTAATCTGAATAACATGATCAGGAACCCAGTAAACTCTACTTCTTCCTAAATATGGAGGTGGTTCACATCTAGAATTTCACTGAAGTGTAAGGCTATGTGGGTATCATGATCTACACACTTGGTGAAAACAAAACCATCTCTCATAGCAGCAATCATACCCATTTCTCTGGTTTCATTAGTGCATTGAAATGGCATTGTGAGAACTTCTATGTTGGTTGCTTATTCTAATTTGTCACTTCTGTTTGTCAAAATATTAAACCTAACACAGTAAACTTCCAACAGAGTCACCTTGGATAGTACATCTTTGTCTATAAAGGAAGTTCTTGCAGAATCACAAAATCTACTTTGATGCATCAAGGTAATGGATCATTCTGGGTTTTATTAGATACTTTTTGAATAACTTTTGTTATAGTTCCGTGAAAATGTTCAATACGGATATCTTCAAAAGTAACTGCTCCTCGAGGCAGTATTCTGACATCTGTTGCAACTTCTTTACCATTTCTTTCTTTTATCGTGTATTCCATGTCATCTCCAGGTTGTAAGGTTTCTAGGCCACCTTTAAATTCACTATAATGAAAGAATATCTCCTTTACAACATCACCCCTTTCAATAAAGCCAAATGCTTCCTTCATGGCACAAACTACTCCCTGACAGTGAGCTTGCATCTTTTTCAACGGCATAATATTATGAGCATTTGCAGCACCAGTATGTTTATTCATGTCAATTATAAAATTTATTCTTATCTCTGGTTTCCAGCTGAGCATTCCCTACCACATATTCAGGGGTGTAAGTCAGATAAAACACTTCTTGTCCATGATTTCGTTCTTTGGCTTGGATTTCTGGCTTAATCTTCACCAGTTTAATAGCAATAGGTTTTCCAGTCCTCCGGTCAGATGATACTTCAAATTCAACATCATCTACTACTTTTAACTCCTGCAGTTTGCCACTGAACAGTGGAAGAAAAGTGTGGTTTGAAGTTCTAAGCACAGAATAAATCAAGAGGTCAGCAGTTTTTCAACGACCCCAGTTTCATGCAGTGCTGCTGAAGTATCATCGGGGTATCCAATGTGTCCATTGTTGTGAAGGTTTGGATCAAAGCTCATCTCACAATGATAATTAAATATTGCATTTTCAATAGTAATTGATGATTCTTCATTTTCAGCATACTTTCAAAGGCTGAAAATTTCTAGTTTATTTTTTAAAAGGGAGAGGGTAGGAGGAAATGATGTACTAGAAATTCAACTGCTGCTTCAGTGGGCATTCAATCTCACAGTACAGCACTGAAGACAGCAAAGACTACTAGCAATATTGAGAAGTGTGCTTGTGAAGTGTCGAGTAGGCACATGCTTCTTGTTTCAGATCAAGTGTTGTGTCTTCAGCTTAAGTTTACTCTTCTTTGATCTTGTTGGTTCTTACAAACGAGGTATGTCCCTTGCTTGATCTGAACTTGAAGCAGCACTTTCAAGTAGTAAGTCTGTTCTGTTACACTTCATACCCAACAGCTCAGTGCCCCCTCTCCAGAGCCACCATAAGTAGTACACTCTGCTACATAAGAATAAATCTCTTTGATAATTTCTTGGAAAAAAAAATGATGTCTAGGCTTTTATTTTTATCATGACTTTCAGGTGGTCCAATAAATATTAAATTATTTCTTCTTAATGTGCTTTCCAAGTCAGTTGCTTTTCAGATGAAATATTTCACATTTTCTTTCCTTTTTTTTCATTCTTTTGACTTTGCTTTATTATTCCTTGAAGTCTCATGGAGTCATTAGCTTCCCATTCCCCAATGCTAATTTTTAAGGAAGTATTTTCTTCAGTGAGCTTTTGTACATCTTTTTTGTGCCCATTTGGCCAATTCTACTTTTTAAGGTGATATTTTCTTCAAGTTTTTTTCTTGTAACTGTTTTTTATTTACCAAGCTATTAATTCTTTTTTATGGTTTCCTAGCATTGTTCTCATTTCTTTTCCCATTTTTCCTCTACTACTCTTATCTCTTCTTTAGCTCTTTCAGAAATTCTTGTTGCATTATGTCAAATTAGCATTTCTTTGAGGCTTTGTTTATAAATGTTCTTACAATGTTGTCTTCTTTTAAGTATATGTCTTGGTCTTTCCTGCCACCTTAATAACTTTTAAAGGTCAAGTTCTTTTTGTTGTTGTTTGTTCCTTTTCTCAACCAATTTTGTGACTGAAAAATATGTTAAAGTTGGGTTCTACTCACTTGGGGATGGTAAACACTGTGCCAAACTTCAAGCTTTTTGTGCTGCTGTTTTCAGAGCTAGTTCTGGAGTGAGGTCTGCAAGTTTTCAGTGCTTCCAAGGTGGTATGGTCTGGTGAAAGGTGTGGTCACTGCTCTCCTGGTCTATTCTCTAATGTATATACCCTATTTCCCTGCAAACACAAATGTTGAAACTCCTTTTGTTCCTAGAGAAAAGCCACAAAGGAACCACAAGCTCTAGTGCTCCTCTCTGCCTTGGAACTGAAACCAGGGCCTCTGATACCTTGCAAACAACTATAGGCACCCCTTTCGATTCTGGAACTGTGACCTAGAACTCTGTATGGGCATTAGAGTTGCCAATCAGCCCCAGTTGCACAAAGTGCCAAAAGATTCCCCTATAATCTGTTCCTAAACAGTCATCAGACCCCCTTTATCATTTCCTATGGGCTGAGAGCTCCTGAAACTGCTAATGTTGTGGGCTGTTCTAGCCACCTCCACAGTTCACCACTGATGCTACTACTACACTCTGAGCTGACTCCCACCCTGGTTTTACAGACCTCTTCTACTGAGCTTCTAAATTGTCTTAGACTGGAAAATGTTTCACTTTGACCTGTTGTTGACTCTGTCACTCCAAAATGTGTTTTTGAGCCATTATTCTATAGTTGTTTGGAGGGGAAAGTTGAGAGAATTCAGTTGGGTCGTTGCTTATTATTCAGCTCTCTTGGCTCTGCCCCCCAAGACCATATCTCTTAATATCCTTCCTACATATGAATGTTTGTATCATATACTCTGGCACTCAGGACCAGGATCAGAAGTTACCATATACTTGTTTTACATTGTCACTCATAGATTCTCCTGCCAACATCAGTCAGAAATTACTTTTCCTCCTTTAAAGTTTACTCCATCCTGTTGTGATCCTTG
Organism: Petaurus breviceps papuanus; assembly: GCF_028583685.1. NCBI lineage: Eukaryota > Metazoa > Chordata > Mammalia > Diprotodontia > Petauridae > Petaurus > Petaurus breviceps. The sequence goes on along the minus strand of NW_027187359.1, from coordinate 24,250,600 downwards.
CCATCATTTATTTATTTCCCAAACATTTTTTTATTCTTCTTCATTTAATAACATACCTGGCTTTTGTTCTTCACTCCACCATCTACCTCCTTCAAATACCCTGAACACATAACTCCTTAACTTCATCATCCATGACCTCTGAGACAAATCCACCTCAACCATACCTTGAACTCCAGTCTCATATTCCCCAGCTGATCTTAAATTGTTCTGTATGCCAGAAATGCTGATTCTTCTAGGTATCTAACCAGGAAAGAATATGAAGAGATGCATCTTCTATATTTTAAATAATATGCCACAAATTGACTAATGGGATTAATTTAGTTGCTATTCTGTCAGTTTTTGGTGTCAAAAGGTCACTGAGAGGATGAAGAAGGAAGGGAATGTATACCAAATGTTAAGTTCCAGGACACCTCAACACCTACCTACATATCAAGTTGTAACCTGTAAAGATTCTAAATTTTGCAAAATAAGCTTCAAATCAATATATTGTATTAAGAGGGAGCCCTCTTCAGGTATTAAAAAAAAAACTCATTTGTGGTCTAGGGATGGATGAGTGACACTGTGACAATTTTCTCATCATTCTTAAAATTCAGAATTGTGACCCATGAAGCGAAATGTTCACCCAATTTCCACTGATTCCTCTCTGTTTGATAGCTATGTGAGCATGGGCAATAAGCCAACAGACAGAAACTATTCACCTATCTGAATGGAGCAGCTGTTGTCAAACACCGAGCATGACTGGTCATCAGCACCATCCAAATAAGAGCCAAGGACCTGGACTTGGAGTCAGAGGGTCTGTGTTTAGAATTTGGCTCTTTGCCCTCTCTGTGACCTTGGGTGGAATATTTAGTTCCCCTTGTCCTCAGTTTCTCCATCTTTATAGATTTAGATATAGATGAGGAATTTAGATTCATCTCTGTGATCCCTTTCAACTCAAAATCCTATTATCTCACAATATTTCAGAGAAGTGTGAGGGATAGAAAAGAAATTTATGAGGAGAAAAGAGGCAGAGGAAAGCCTGGAACATAAACTTAGAGACCATTAGACCTGGGTCATTTTCCCCCCTTATCAATTGGATATCAAAGTATCAAGTAAGAAGTGTTTCAATAAAATTTTAAATTTTATTGCTGCAATTTTAAAAATAAATTTCCATTAATTAATAAGTATTTATTAATTACCTACTATGGGCTACTAGGTGGTACTGTGGATAGAGCACTAGACCTGGAGTCAGGGAAGATCTGAGTTCAAATCCAACCTCAGATGTGTACTAGATGTGTGACCCTGGACAAGTCACTTAACCTTGTTTGCCTCAGTTTCTTCATCTGTAAAATGAGCTATAGAAGAAATTGGCACACCATTCCAGTCTCTTTGCCAAGAAAACAACAAATGGGATGATTGAGACATGACTTAAAAAAAAACTGAACAACAATGGGCTAGGTACTGGGGATTCAAATATAAAGAATGAACTGATCTCCACTCTCAAAGAGCTTACATTCTAATGAAGGAGATGCCATATATAAAGAAGTTTAAATAGATTGAACATATAGAGAATAAAAACAAATTATTACAAAGTACTTATGTGAGGAGGAGGATGCTAAAAGTTGTAGGGAGTAGGAAAAGATTTATTTAGAAGGTGATCCTTGAGCTATTTTAAAGAAAAATAAGTATTCTTTCAGGCAGAAGTAAAGAAGGTATCAAATTCAGGCATAGCGGAGGGGGATGGGAGTGGCACAGTGGCTAATGTAAAAGCAGATAATAGATGGAATATTTGTTATTTGAGGGATGATGAAAGCCAATTAGGCTGGGTCTTGGAGTAAGGAACAATGAGACAAAACAGAGATTGGGGAAAGACTGTGAAAGTCCTCATAGACTAAACCAAGAACATTATATTATTCCTAGAAGCAATAAGAAGTCACTGGAGTTTATTGAGTAGGGTAATGACACAGTGAGAGCTGTGATGAAGGAAAATAACATTGTCCTCAATGTGGAGGGAGGGCAGGAATGGGGAGAGACTTAAGACAAGGAAAACAATTAAAGGCTGTTGCAATAATTTTGATGAGAGGTGGCGAGGATTTGAATTAAACTGAGGGCTGTATAATTAGAGGAATTGGATGTAAGGTATGATATGGAGAGAGAAATATCAAGATTTGACAACTAATTGGATATGTGGGCTGAGGGAGATCATGTGGTCAAGGGTAATACCAAGGTTATAAACCTGATATACTAGATAAATGTTTATGCATTTGACAGAAATAGGATAGTCTGGATAAGGAAAGAATTTAGGAGAAAGATGAGAGTTCTATTTTCAACATGTTGAGTTGGAGATAATTTTGGATCATTCAGTTTAAAACACCCAATAGGCAATTGATGGTTTAGAAAGAAAGCTCATGAGAGACTAGTGTTCAATATGATCTGTAAATCAAATATATAGAGATAAACTCGTGTAATCTGATGAAGTTATTGAGAGACTGTGTAGAGAAAGAATAGTGAAGGGTCCAAGACAGAGTCTTGGGGAACACTTCCAGTCTTTTTCAGATTCTCATGCTTTTTACTCCATCTACCTGTTAACATGGACCAAAGCAAACCATCTACATTTCCCAGAATGACTCTCACCTCCCTAATGCTAGCCTCTGTAATTTGTTTCTTGACATAAAGGAAACCAGAGTAGAGAGATATTGATTTTTCTATAACAAGCTTCCTCTGTTTCCGGGGCGGGGGGAGGGGGAGGGAAGGAATATTTGGTTCTAGAGAAGGAAATAAATGTAAATAGGGAACCACAAAAATGTAGAATTCTATACAGTTAACGATTTCCTTTTGTGACACAGAATCAATCTTGCGACAAAGTGTACCTTCTGACCCTAACTCACCTTGCTGTGATTGGACATTACCCAGGGGAGAGCTGAAAAATCAATCCATTTCTCACCAAAGTGTCACAGTGAATAAGACCATGGCTAAAGTCAAGATATTAAGCTCTCTCATGGGGATGGTATTAGAGGGTTCCATTTGGGGTCTGACAAGGAAATACTACCTAGGAAGGCTAAGCTTGTCTAAATCTGGCTGTGAATCCCCACTTTATTGCTCTTAAGTGATGAAAATGGATAAAACATTTGACAGTAGGAATGATTCTTAATCCACTAGCTGACAGCTAGACCGCATCTAAATGCCAAAGTTCAACGAAGACATCTGAGAAATATAAAAGTGTAATCACAAAACTTAATACCAACTTGTACAGGATGATGCAAAAAAAGAGAAAATACCATGGGAAAAGCATCCCTGGAAATAAAATTCCAAGTGCCTTGTTGCCATTTAAACCCTGTTAACAGCTCCCCATTGCCTATATAACAAAGTTTATACTCTGTAACTTGACATTCAAGGTCCCCCACAATCTGGCCGCTACCTACTTCTTCAACTTTATCTCCCATTTCTCCTCTAATTGAACCCTGTGTTCTATTCATATGGGTCTGTTAATAAATTATGAGACTTGGATGAAGGGTTAGAAGTCAGAGTTCATCTAAACCAACCTACTTAATGAGGAAACTGAGGCTGAGAAGAGAAGTGACTTGCCATGTCCTCACTCCATCTGCAAAACGATGAGGCTGTTTGCCAAACTGCCCTATGCCTTGGGTGATCTCTCCTCTGTCACATACTGTCTATACCGTTTACATAGGGAAATAAGTAGTAATGATGCTTTAGGCCCAAGTCCTCTGACTCAAAACCAAACCCTCTTTATACTGAAGTCACATTTTGTTCCCTATGAATTGTTTTCCAATCACCCTGTGTGTGTATTCCCATACCTTCACTTTTGTTCATACACTCTTCCCTCCCTTTGTCTCTAGTGATTTAAATATTTTTTTGAACCCAATTCATGATTGTATTTATATGGGAAGTTCCTGTTGAAGAAGTCCCTCTATCTATTCAGATTGTCATCTGTTCTGCAATTTACAATGCTAAGAGAGTTTGCTGAAATAAAGTTCAGTGAATCACACATGGTCACAATCAGAATATGTCAGAAGTAGGACTTGTACCCAACACTTCTGGATGTAAGACATGTTTTTTTTTTTTAAAGCAATCAGGGTTAAGTAACTTGCTCAAGGTTACATGGCCAGTTATTTCTGGGTGTGGTCCTGAGTATCTGAGCCCGGATTTGATCCCCAGGTCATCCCGACACTGGGGCTGGTGCTCTTACTCGATGAGCCACCTGGTTGCCCCTGTAAGACATGTTTTTGATCCACCATATTGCATGGCTTTTCTAAATGATAGCTGCCTTTTAAAGACCCATATCAAGTTCCTTCTTCAAAACTTCTGAGCCTACTCCAGTCTATGAGGATTTACCTCTTCTCTGCAGGACAATAGTGTTACAAGATTTCTAGTCTCTACCAGGTTGTTAAACACTGATTTTAACATTGCTTTTATATTACAGCTAGGTCCAGATTAGTGCGATAATGAACTTCCTGAAATCATTGCATTATTCACATTTGCACTGTATATTTCCACAGGACTGGAACCAATTACCATATTTTACATAATTATAATTTTGAATAGTACAAATACAAATACATGAGATCACTTCAGGGGATTCATTATTTGTACTAATTGGGACCTAGTTGTATTCTATTATTTTCAAGCTGAATTACCAATACCAATCTCACTCTCTCCCAACAAAAACAAGAGGTTACTTTCCAAATTGCAGAGCTGCCCCACAACATTGGCAATTTCTCCTTCCCTATGACTTAAGTACTTTCATTCAGTACTTGGTTTTCACCATAACCTTTCATTACAAATGTTCATGTCCTGTATGAATATGTGTGTTTTATTCATGTGTGTATATGAACAGTCATATAAGCAGGAGGGGAGGAGAAAAGGTCCAAGAGTTTTGAAAGTTCCTATCATATGAAATACAAAAAAAAAAATGTTCCCCAACCAGTGGCTGATATTCTGCTCTTCTGAGTTCACTTTCTAAGTCAATCATGAGTAAATCAACATCAGGTGAGACTGGAGACATGGGTTCAAATTCTGTCTCTTCCTAACGAGCTCTACAACTTTGGATGTATCACTTCCCTCCCTGTTCTGGGTTTCCTCTTCTATGAAATACAGGGGCTAGACTAGAACAGAATAAACCCATTTCAAAAACAATTATTAAGTATCAAATATAGGCATGTGTAAGGCACTATGTTAATGGTTTCTAAAGTCTCTTGCTGCTCTAATGTTATGTAATGAGGGAATACATTGTTTACATAAGGTAATATTTGGCTCTTATGTGGATGGTTTAATTCATTAAAAAAATTGACGAGGAAAAGGAAACTTGTGGGAGAAGGCACATAAATTTTTTTTTCCTTTTTTTGGAGGGGGGAAGGCAGGGCAATTGTGGTTGACTTGCCCAAGGTCCCACAGCTAGTAAGTGTTAAGTGTCTGAGGTTGGATTTGAACTCAGGTTTTTCTGACTCCAGGGCTGGTGCTCTATTCACTGCGCCACCTAGCCACCCCAGAGAAGGCACATAGAAAAGCACCTTAAGATAGTTCATTGGATATGAAAGAAAACAGTCCTTAAATAAATATTCTAAGAGGACTTGTTTGAAAGTAGCTCAAAGGAAAGAGAAAAGGCTGATATCAAAATAGCTGTATTGCATTAGTTCTCAGCAGATAATTTGAAAATAACTCTTAAGGATTTTTTAATTTATTACTGGGGAACTATGAATTGAATAAGTGTTTTTGGGATTATAGGATTATTGAATAATAATAATTTATTTTGGAAGAATGTGGGTATGTTATTTCTTATCATAAGGCAAAGATAAGAGTCGCTGGAAACAGCTTTAAAACATGAGTCAGTAAGGTCTAGAAAGCAGAAGATGAAGAGAGAATATCAATAATAGCTAGCACTTATATAGCCCTGTAAGGTTTGCAAAATGTTTTATACATCTTATTTCATTCCTCACAGAAACCTTTTAAAACAAGTACTATTATTACCCTGATTTTACAAATGAGGAAATTGAGGTCCAGAAAAGATGAAATTACTTCCCTAGGATAACTTACTAATAAAGCACCTGATGCAGGATTTGAACTCAGGTCATCTTGATACCAAGTCCACTGTACCACCTTGAAGGCAACAGAAAAAGAGAAAGCAAAAGAAGTCAAATATGTCAGAGGCCCAGAAGTCAGGATAGGAGGAGGGAAGGAGAAAGCAATGTAAGAGAAGAGCATCCTCAGATCTGAGTGCTAAAAAAAAGAACTTAGGGTTAGTACAACCCTCCTGCAGAGCTGAATGAATGTAGGAAACACATTTTGCTACTAGAAGCAGATTGGAGAAAAGCTTACAGTGCTGTAAGTTATTTGGAAGAAAGGTAGATTCTCCTCTATGGGTGAAAAAGTAGAAGGCCTTTTCTGCCTTTCTCTGTAGCAACATGTGTATCTTAAAAGCTGACCAGTCACATAGGATCTACACCTGTCCTGGGAGTTGATTTGATTGAAAGAAAGCTCTGATACTGAAAGCTGATTGGAAGAAAGCAGAATCCTTTGTGGTAAAAAGATCTAACTGCATTTGCTGGTCTTTCTCTTTAGCATCTTTCAGAGTTTGACCTGTGTTGTCCTCTACTGCTCTACCTGGCTACAGAGGAAGAGATGGCTCCTAACTTGGAGGTTAAGATGTGCATGGCTCTGTAGATTCCATGTCCTAAGGAAAAAGCTTTCTACTGAGAGAAATGCTATTTAACTAGAAGACCTTATCCTGATTTCACGACGTAAGACTTGCAGAGAAACATCTTTGTCCAAGAGAGTGGAAACACTAAGAACAGCGGACAAACTGAACAAATATAGTAGGGTGCAGACTTTTCCCTAACATGACCAAAGACATCAAGGTCTGCAGTCCAGTCATGCATTGCCCGAGACACATGGATTTCCCTAAGCATATGCCTTACTTCTACTTTTCTATAATTATTCTGCACTTCTTTACTTCATAGGGTAGGAACTTTCAAAATTCCCAAGGGCTCTTCTCTTCTCCTTCCTGTTATACAGCTGCTCATGTACACATATAAATAGACTTTCAGTTTGCGCCTATTTTTACTGCCACAAATACTGTGAATGGGTGTGTATGTATATGTGAGTGAGTGTGTATGTGTGAGTAGGCTAATAGGTTGAGTTATAATTTTATTATTCCTTTTTTATTTAAAAATTAATGATATGCTTCTTATTTTTGCCTTATTGTTTAATAAGTGTTTACAAATCATGTTTTCATTGTGTGTAAATGGGGAGCATGTTGATGGGAGTTCAGTACCTACAGTGATAAGAAGAGAGAGTATAACGTTTCCCATACTAGAAATACCTTTAGTATTCTGAGGGTGACTTGAAATAGCATAGTCACCTGTAGCCAGCCCTTTCCTCCCTTACGGTGGGGGAAGCCCAGGTATGGCCCTACAAGTGAAATTTGAAGTGAATGAGCTAACCTGGAGGGAGAATGTAAGTGCAATATCCATGCCACACCAATACTCCATTAAAAAAAATCATTGATCTATTTTGTTTTTGCATTGCCTATCAACATGCTGAAAAAGTCTGACAGTATATGCTGTATACTACTATCGTAGCCTCCAATTTTATTAAAGAATGTAAGGAGTACCTTCTCATGCTTGCTTGTTATAATTTCATAGTACTAGGTTTTATCTGTTTAGATTTTTTTTCATTTACATTATTAAAGTCATTGTATATGTTATTTTCCTGGTTCTACTTACTTCACTTTTCATCTATTCATGCAAGTCTTGCCATGCTTTTTCTGTAGTCATAATATATATCATTTCTCATAGGACATAATATTCCTTTAAAATCATGTGCCAAAGTGGTATAACTATTGTCTGATGGATTTTCAATTGTTTCTATTTTTTATTATTTTTTATCGCACAGAGTATTGTCATCAGTTATGTGTTATATATGTGGTTTTCTTCCTTCCTTTCTTTTTTCTTCCTTCCTTCCTCCCTTCCTTTCTCTTTCTTTCTTTCTTTCTTCCTTTCTTCCTTCCTTCCTTCCTTCCTTCCTTCCTTCCTTCCTTCCTTCCTTCCTTCCTTTCTTTCTTTCTTTCTTTCTTTCTTTCTTTCTTTCTTTCTTTCTTTCTTTCTTTCTCTCTCTGTCTCTGTCTCTGTCTCTCTCTCTCTGTCTCTCTCTCTCTCTCTCTCTCTCTCTCTCTCTCTCTCTCTCTCTCTCTCTAATCACTGTCCTCCTTAAGGTTTATGCCTCTAGGTTAGATGGAATGGACATTTTTGTCATTTTCTTAACATAATTCCAAATTGCCTTCTGAAATGGTTGGACAAATTCAATTGTTCCTCAATGCATTGGTGAAGACAATGTATTTTAACAAAGACAAAGCTGTTTAGCACTGATTGACTGAGACCAGGCAATAGGAGGCTGTTAACTGATTTCCTAAGAAGAACAAGAAAACTTCCTTTGAATCATGTAATATTCCAACCTGAGCCCACTATGTAGCGATTCAGATGTTATATTCATTTACAGATTCAAGTAAAGGATATTATTCTGTCTAAGCTATTGGGAGAATGTGTAAATGAGTAAGATCCAAATTAGGTTTCTTTAGTTAATATGTAAAGAGTTCCTATAGAGCTTCCAAAACTGACTCCTCTTAGTCTGTGTTTGCTGCAGTCAGAGAGGGGTGATATGATATGACAGGTTTCTGCCTCTAGATTTTGATGACATTTTAGAATTGCAGTCAGAGAGCACCAAGTGATGCTCCAGCTTCCTATTGCATGAAGGGTAATAAAAAAGTGTCTAAAGGATGGATCATACAATTTGCAGGGCACAACTGATGTAAAGGACAGAGGAGAAGGAAGGTAGAGAAGAAGAAAAGGGAAAGGAAGGGGAGGAGAAGAAAGAAAAGAAAAAAAGAAAGGAAGAGAGGAGGGGAAAATAAAATATGATGAATGAAGGGGGGATAAAAAGAAGAATAAGGAGAAGGAAAAGAAAAGGGAGAGAAAAAAAGAAAAGAAAAAAGAGATGGAGGGGAGATAAATGGAAAAGGGGAGGAGGAAGGGTAAGAGTGAAAGAGAGAAGAGGGAAAGGAGGAGAAAGGAAAGATATGTAAAATAGTGAGAGAAATAGGAAAAAGGAACACTATTCCTGTGGGGCAAATGTCAAGTCATTTTTGGTTGAGGTAAAATTCTTAACAGGGATTCAGTGACTGCATATCCTTCCCCTTGTCTCTTTGAATTGGATCTTTCACTCAGCCTGTACCCACAATGGCTTGTCACTTTTTTCCCCTGTGGAGTGAGTGACTCTGTAACCCTGGTGGTTGGCTATATTCCTACTACTGTAACTCCTGAGTTCCTAGACATATGTTTCCTATTTAACAAATCAACCATCTGACCCCATTAATTCTTTTTCCCCCTCTACCCACCCCAACAAGGCTACAATAAAGTTTAGATACATTTCTCTGTAACTATGAAAATATATACACATATACATATATACATACATATATAGACTTATACATTCCCAAACATTCTACTCCTAATCTTTGCTTTTATTCATATCCCTTGTTTCCTATCCCTCCTGTCTTCTCTACCCACCACTTTGCCCTTCTACTGCTTCTTACTCCTACCAAGGATCCCTCCCCTATCCTCCCATTCCCTTAACTCTAAACACCCTTCTATACCCCTCTTTTACTATTCTTTCACCTTCCCCTCTAAAGATCCCTCCCTTGTTCTCTCCCGCCTCTGTATACCCTACGACTTTCTTCTGAATTTAGAAAACTTTTATATTCTTCTAAGCACATACACACACACACATATATATATAATTTCCCTCTTAAACCCATTCCTGATGAAAGCAAATTATCAGAACTACCAGTCCTCCTCCCCCATCTAATTCATCTATATTGATTCTTCCTCTTACAGCTTATTTGTATAAAATAATTACTCTTTTGAACTGTTCCTAAATGGTTTTACTTTTTAAATTCATATCATACTCAAGTTTACCCCAATCTTTCTTATGAGTTACCCAATTATTAATTGTAATATTTAATATTTATTAATAATTAATATTACAATAAATTATAATAGACCTACATTTTATATACATAAAAAGTAAACAGTATGTCCTTACAAATCCCTTATAATCAGTCTTTTGTATGTACCTTACATTTCTCTTGATTCTTGTATGTCAAATCTACTGAGTTCAGGATTTTTTCAAACAAAGTCTTGAAAATTGGGAAGTTTATCAAATGTCCACTTTTTTTCTTCAGGATAATATTTGACTTTGCAGGGTATGATATTTTCAGCAGGAGCTCCAGTTCTTCTGCTATTCGATATATTATGTTCCAAGACCTGTGGTCCTTTAATATCTGCTGCTAGGTCTTCTGGGAGTCTAATTGCGGCAGGGATATATTTTTATTGTTTTAATTTTGATACTTTTAATATTTTATCCTTGAGATGGGGGTTTGGAGATCTGACTGATATATTCCTAAAAGTTTTCCACTTAGGATCTCTTTAACTGGTGATCAATAGATTTTTTTGTCTATTTCTACATTCTTCCCTTGTTCTAATACTTCAGGATAATTTCCTTTAATTATTTCTTGTATTATTTTATCAAGATTCTTTTTTTGATTGTAACTTTCAGTTACTCTGATAATTTTTATATTTTTTCTTCTTGATCTATTCTCCAAATTTGTTGTTTTTCTTACAAGATGCTTCACCTTCTCTTCTATTTTTTCATTATTCATATATTGTTTAATTATTTCTTGATCTATTATTATTTCATTGATTTCATTTTCCCCATTTCTAATTTCAAGGTGTCATTTTCTTTCTTAAGATTCTGGATTTCCTTTTCTAATTGGTTGACTTTCCTTTAATAAGATTCTTGTTTTTCTTGGATTATTCTCATTTTTTTTAGTTTTTTCCTCCATATCTGTCATTTGATTTTAAAGTCTTTTAAAAGATCGTCTATGAATTCTTTTTGGGTAGGTGTCTATTTTACTTTGGGGGTTTCTTTACCTCAATATTATCCTCTGAAGAACCCCGATCTACTCTATTCCCTTAATAGCTTTCTATGATTGGATTCTTTCTCCTGTGCCTGTGCATTTTGTGTGTGTGTATGTGTGTGTGTGTGTGTGTGTGTGGTAATAGCTTAATTTTTGTCATCACCTCTAGCCCTGGGGTTTGGGGGATGGTGCCTCTTTCCCCAGACCTTCAGTTCTTCCCTCTAGTCTGGAGCTAAAGCAAACTTTCAGCCTCCTGTAAGTGCCCACAGCCGGGGCTTTCTGCCCCACTGCTCCTGCACTTGGCAGACTGGGATGTGCTAGTTCCATCTTTCCCTAGCTGCTCTTCTCAACACAGCTGGGTCTGGCATTCCTGGTCAGCAGAGTTTGCCTTGATATTCCTGCGCTCAAATGCCCAAAAGTTCCTGTGACTGGGGCAGAGGCAGCATCTCAAACCAATTAACCCTTTTTTTTTTAATGGAACCCAGCCTGGAGATATTTACTCTTCTCGGGCCAAATCTTGTGCTGTGATTTTTATTCAGATCTTCTCAAATTGTGGCAAGAAGATCCTGGTTGCGCTCTTTTTATTTATCTGCACTCTCATTTTGTCTGCCCTAAGGTACTATTTTAACTCTTTTTGGGGGGGGGGAGGGATCTTGAGACCTTGGATTTTTCTGACCTACTTGGCCATGTTCCCAGAATCCTCTCCTCCATTAATTCCTTTTTCCCCCCTTTTTAGAGGGTAATTGGGGTTAAGCGACTTGCCCAAGGTCACACGGCTAGTTTTTGTGTTAAGTGTCTGAGGTCAAATTTGAACTCAGGTCCTCCTGACTCCAGGGCCGGTGCACTATTCACTGTGCCACCTAGCCGCCCCCCTCCATTAATTCTCAAAACTTTATCTAATAGAGCAAAGCAAGAATAATTATAACATAACATACCATTCATAAAAACCTTGCTTGCATTCTTCCACCAATGTATACAGCGTTGATGAGGGATAATGGGCAAAAGAAAAATTACCATTCCAAAGAGGCACTTTTTAGTGAACCCATGTAGCTAGAAAAACTTGTAACTGTGGAATTCCAAGTGTTGCTATCCTTTCTCTTCCTCAGGTATAGACCACACAAAATTTCACTGATGATCATTGCATGATGTGGTATAGATAGTCTGTTCTATGGTTGAACTTCTCCATTGTTAAGCCATATTGAAACTTTACTGGGTGAAGTCTCTTCTTTGCTGAATAATCTGCTTCCTTACTGGGCTCAACACCTTCACTTTACTATAAGAAAGTGTGCATCTTCAGATATGGCAGAGAACTCAATAATTTTAAATTTGCAGAACTTTTTCAGTTATGCTTCTTTAAATGGGCCCTGAAAGATTTCTACCTCCTAATGTTTCTGGTAGCTGTGCAGTGAGTTAAAGCTTTTGTTCTCCAGACCCTGAAATTTTTTCTTAGACTTACCTGAGCGGTCCAAATCTTGGTCCCCTCAGGAAGAAACTTTGCTCCTAGTTCATGGTGATTAAACAAATCCTTATTTCTACCAACTGAGCCATAAAAAGATAACATGCATTCATCTAGCAATCACAAAATATTCCTAGTGCATAGGATTTCTCAGCTATCCATAACAAAGTTCTCCTTTCATATGCAAAGTGGATTCTGGGAAGCAGGACACTATGTACATCTTTATTCTGAGTCTTTACCCTTGTCTTTGTGGGCTGCTGGCAGCATTACTCAAATACACAAGTCTTCCATTTATATGTCTTTACCTCTTTCAATGAATATAATTGACAAAATTCTATGAAGAGTTGCTATTGGTAGACTTAGGATGCTGTTTGTAGCCCAGTTGGATTAAATCAATGCATTTACATTATGAGAATATTCAGGAAGATATTTTAGCTGTGAGCAAGAAATATTGCACACATTTATTATCCAAGACTCCTAATTATAAGGAATTATTTTGAGTTTGCATTTGGAAAGGTGTGAGGCAGACCCGTATAGGACTGAACATCTTTTCCTGAGGTAGGAAGCAAGACCTGGGTTCAACTTCTGCCTTCTCAGCTAGGGCAGCTAGGAGATGCAGTGGCTAGATTGCTGGGCCTGGAGTCGGGAAGATTTGTCTTTAGTAATTCAAATCCAGTCTCACACTTACTATCTGTGTGACCCTGTGCAAGTCACTTAAACCTGTTTGCCTCAGTTTCCTCATCTGTAAAATGAGCTGGAGAAGGAAATGGCAAACCAGTCCAGTGCCTTTGTCAAGAAAACCCCAAATGGGTTCCACAAAGACTTGGACTTGAAAGAAAAAACCAGGCAAAAATAACCTTCTTCATATGAATCCAAGTAGGTGAAGGGAAGTTTCCACCCTAAGTGGAAACTCAGCTTTTTGCACACACTTCATAGCTCAAATGCAACTCCATGATAGCATATCTCTATCTAGCATCTTTCCTTAAGTCCATAGTGACCTATGTATACATGTATATGTGTATCTATATGTGTATATATGCATATGTATGTACATACATACCAAAGACAGACAGTAGAAATATTTTACATTATACATGTGAGAAAACTCAATCCCAGAGAAGCAAAGTGAGTTGCTCAGAAGACTACAGCTATTCAATAATAGGCTGACTATGAGACCAGCCTTCTTTCCTAGTTCTAGGCATTTGCTCCTATTTGGAAGATTAGATTTTTTTTTCTACATGTAAGTTACAGGAATAATTGTCTTAAAAATGAGAGTAGTTAGAAAAGATTGCAGATCTTCTATTTTGCAAAGTATGACACAGAGAATAAAAGTTTATTAAAAATAAACAATACTCGATACAACATGTATATCTCATTAAACCCAGCCATATTTTTGATTAGGGCAATACAAGACAAGACCACTTCAAATGAGATTTGACAGCAGGTAAATTACACAGCCTAAGAATTTAAGTTGATCTACAGAACACAAATGTCTTGATTATAAAAAGGATTTGTGTGGTAGAAAATATATTCATTCATTAACAAAAGAGACAGATAAGCTGAAAACATCATATTGCACCATGGTTTTAAGTAGCCTACCTACCAGCATAATATTGGCAGTAAGTCATGCATAAAATACTGTAAAAGCCCATTAAGCCAATATCAGTTTATTCAAAATAATACATAATTCAAGCAATTCTTCTTTTCCAGCTAAATCAATACCCTATTGTCATAGACAAAGATAGAGAACTTTGTGGGCAGAAGAGATCTTAGAGATTTTAGGATTTAGAGCTAAAATACACCTTGAAGGTCATCTAGTCTAACCTTCACATTTTACAAGCAACACAACTGAGGCCAAGAGAGGTTCAGTGACTTGTCCAAGATCAAATATGTAATTAATACCAGGACCTCTAATGCAAGATCTACAGTAATTTCCCAGTTCCATGCTATATTCATCTAGTCACTTTACTGATGAGAAAACTGAGACCTACATAGTCAAGATTTTTAAAAATTTCTATCCCCAAGCAATCTCACCACTCTCATCAGTTATCATATCTATGGAGACTGTTTTCAAATCTCTATATGCAATCCCGCTTTCTCCGCTGAGCTCCAATTCTACATTTCCAAATGCCTTATGTATGTCTCCACTTGCTTGTCTCACCTGTAATGCAAATTTAGCAAGTGTAAAGCTAAATGTACTATTCAACCCAAAAGTCTTCAGTTACTAATTTATCATTACTAACCAAATAATGCATTCACTATGCTTTTATTCAAAGTTTATCATTCTTTAGTTCCTGCCTGCCTTTCTGATTTTTTCTTTTCTTTTTTAAAGCAATTAGGGTTAAGTAACTTGCTCACGGTTACATGGACAGTCATTTCTGGGTGTTGTGCTAAGTATCTGAGCCCAGATTTGATCCCCAAGTCATCCCGACACTGGGGCCGGTGCTCTTACTCACTGAGCCACCTGGCCACCCCTAAGCAATCGGGGTTAAGTAACTTGCTCAAGGTTATATGCCAGGTGTTTCTGGGTGGGTGCTGTGTCTGAGCCCGGATTTGATCCCGAGGTCATCCCAACACTGGGGCCGCTGCTCTTACTCGCTGTGCTACCTGGCTGCCCCCTGATCTTTTCTTAATGGTCCTCTTCAGGAACTCTACATTACAGCTACATGAGTAGACCACACAAATTTCCTGTTCTCTCCTGTCTCAATCGCTATGGTGATTCCATCTCTCTCCCATGTCTATATTGTAGTTTTGACTCACCCATCTCTACCTAGTGAAAATCTCTTCCTTTTGCTCTAATTAAGGTGCTGTCTCTTTCATAAGTTCTTTCATTATGTTCCAGAAAAGTGGTCCCTCTTTTCCCTTTCCTTCTTGAACATTTCCTATGCATTTATCAAATTACAGCTACTGATATACACATATTAGCTCCTTACCAGACTCTATTCTCTTTGAGAGTAACTAGTCACTGTTCCTTTTTTTTTAATCTATCATAGATCCTATCACAGTCCACAGTGCTTTTTATGTTATAGGAGTGCAATACATGCAAGCTTCCAAGTAAACTTGGTAACAAAAATTATGAAGTCCTACCTTGGAAAAATGCTAGAAACCTATTCTAAACAAGTCTTGTTCTCCATTTCTTCATCTGATCTGGGTTTCTAAGGATGAGATTTTGAAAAGCTAGAAAAGAAGATGGGTCAGAGTCTACTTCCTGTGTGGAATTCACTCCCCATTTCCCACCAGCTACACTGCTTTTGGATTTCTTTGGACGTCTCCAGGATACTGATATACTGGCTACCTTCTACCCCAGCCCTCCACTTTCAGTTTCCTTTTGCATACTGTCTTCCTCCATTAGATTCTTAGTTATCTGAGGTCAAGTACTGTCTTTTAAAAAATTTTACTTGTAGGGCACCCAACTAATAGCTCTGGCAGCTGCAAAAATCCCAGCTATTTGGGACATAGTTCTCACCACTCTGGAAGCAGAGTTCTACTGCAGCAAAGAGCTCAAAAGTCAAGTAACTGGCTGGCAACATGAGTAAGCAACAGAAGCACAAACAGACCATATAATCCTTTTTTGGGGGACAGAAAGAATCAAGGCATAGAGCAGGAGGAAGACAGTGAAGTCAGAACTCCTGCATCAAAAGTCTCCAAGAAAAACACGTACTGGTTATAGGCCATGGAGGAGCTCAAAAAGGATTTTGAAAATCAAGTAAGAGAAGTGGAGAAAAAATTGGGAATATGTAATGAAAATGTAAATTTTTAAGATCTTCCCTGCCCCTAGGCCCTTTGATAGCCTTAAGGGCACCTGGAGCCTGTGCTGGGAGGTTTGCTTTTCAGGAGATACTTTTTGATTGGGCAGTGGGTCAAGAGGGTTGTTACATTCTCTAAGCCAGGAGAAGGCTACATCATCCTTGATGTAAGGCTTTGTTTTGGGGCTCACTTTGAGAAGTGTTGTGTGATTTGACCAGACGAGACTCTGGGCAGCCATTGAGAGGCCCCGGCTTTGAAAAACCCAGATGTTGATGCTTCCCTCTCTGGTAACTGACTAGGTATGGATGTAATGGTTGGACCGTTGGAGGCCTGTCTGCTTTGATCTGTTTGTTTCTCTGTCTTCTTGTAACTTCTGCTTGTAACCTGTGTATACTAAGTTTGGGGTGCTTACTTTTTCCCCTGAACTAGGTAAATGATATGTTTGATTGATTAAAGCAAGATTATTAACCCATTTTGAGTTGCTTTCCTTTAGAAAAGCAGATCTAAGAACCTGTGTTGGCAGCCACCCTGGGGATGCTGGGGTGCTTGCAGTTACAGAAGAGAAATGAGAATGATGCAAGAAAATCATGAAAAGCAATGGAAAATGGCAAAAAAAAAAAAAGGCCCAAAAAGCCAATGAGGAGAAGAATACCTTAAAAAGCCAAATTTGCCAGATGGAAAAGGAATGTAAAAAACTCACTGAACCAGAAACACCTGGCTGTGTAACCTTGAGCAAGTTACTTAACCCCAATTGCTTAGGGGCGGCCAGGTGGCTCAGCGAGTAAGAGCACTGGCTCCAGTGTCGGGATTACCTGGGGATCAAATCTAGGCTCAGATACTTGGCACCACAGCCAGAAATAACTGGCTGTGTAACCTTGAGCAAGTTACTTAACCCCGATTGCTTAAAAAAACACTCAACTGAAGAGAATAACTCCTTCAAAATTAGACTGGAGCAATTGGAAGCTAATGGCTTTATGAGAAATCATTATACTATAAAGCAGTTCTAAACAAATGAAAAAATAGAAGGCAATGTGAAATATCTCATTGGAAAAACCACAACCTGGAAAATAGATCCAGGAGACATAATTTTAAAATTATTGGACTGCCTGAAAGCCATGATAAAAAGAAAAAGAACCTAGACTCTGCCTTTCAAGAAATTATCAACAAAAGTTGCCCTGATATTCTAGAACTAGAGGGCAAAATAGAAATTGAAAGAATCCACTGATCGCTTCTTGAAAAAGATCCCAAAAAGAAAACTCCTAGGAATATTATAACCAAATTCCAGAGTTCCCAGGTAAAGGAGAAAATAATGCAAGCAGTTAGGAAGAAACAATTTGAGTATTCTGGAAACACAATCAAGATAACACAAGACCTAGCAGCTTCTACATTAAGGGATTGAAGGGTTTGGAATATGATATACTGGAGGTCAGAGGAGCTAGGAATAAAACATAGAATCACCTATCCAGCAAAACTGAGTATAATGCTACAGGGAAAAATATGGACATTCAATGAAATACAGGATTTTCAAACATTCTTGATGAAAAAACCAGAGCTGAACAGAAAATTTGACTTTCAAATACAAAAAGCAAGAGAAGCATGATAAGGTAAAAAGGAAAAATAAATCATAAGGGATTTATTAAAGTTGAACTATTTACATTCCCACATGGAAAAACAATAATTGTAACTCATAAGACTTTTCTCACTATGAGGAGAGTTGAAGGGAATATATATATATATATATATATGCATACATACATATATGTTTGTATAGGAGGGTATATATGTATAAAAATATGTATGTGAGTGTATGTATGTTCATGTATACATAGACAGAGGTCAGAGGCTGAATTGAATATGAAGGGATGATAACTAAAAAATACAGTAAGAAGTGAGAGGAATTTATTTGGAAAAGGAGAAAGGGAGAGATAGATGAGGGTAAATTATCTCATATAAAAGAGTCAAGAGAAAACTGTCACAATGGAGGGGAAGAGCAGGTAGGTAAAAGGGAATGAAACAACCTAATTCTCATTGAATTTGGCTTAAGGAGAGAATAACATACACACTCTATTATTGGGTATCTTACCCTACATTAAAATGGGGGGTAGGGAATAAAAGGGGGGATGATAGAAGGGAGGGCAGATTTGGGGAGAGGCTAGTTAGAAGCAAACATTTTTGAAAAGGGATAGGGTCAAGGGAGAAAATAGAATAAGTGGGTGTGGGATAGGATGGAGAGAAATATAGTTAGTCTTTCACAATATGGCTACTGTAGAAATGATGTGGGTAACTACACATGTACAACTTATATTGAATTGCTTATCTTCCCAATAGGGGTGGGTGAGGAGGGAAGAAGGAAAAAAAATCTGGAACTCAAAGTTTTAAAAACAAATGTTTAAAAATATTTTTTTACATGCAAGTGGGAAATAAGATATACAGATACTCAGGTACAGAAACCCATCTTGCCCTACTAGAAAGTTAGGGGGGTGATGGGGGATGATATAAGAGAGAACAGATTGGGGGAAGGGATATTCAGAAGGCTTGCTTTTGGGGGTTAGGGGATAGGGAAAAGACAGGAAGAAAAAACTGTAATCTAAAATCTTGTGGAAATGAATGTGGAAAACTAAAAATAAATAAAAACAAAATCAAATATTAAAAAAACCAATTTACTTGTATTTTTATCCCCAGGGCTTAACACAATAGCCAGAGCATAGTAGGTGATTAAATGCTTATTTATTAACTATTGATTGATGGAGATGGAATGAATAGAAATTTAGACAGGAAAGAACTGGAATGTTTATAGTCCAGTATGGCTACTAGGAGATATCAAGAAAGCAGTAAGATGATACAAGATGGTTAGATCAATTTAGATGCTTGTAGATTGACTTATGTGTCCTTCTGTATGAATTAGGACCTGGCAGAATTAGCTAACTGTCAAATATAGCAAACTGAATGAATCATGTTGTCCTATCAGGAGAAAAGGTATGAAATCTACCCTAAATAAATCAAGCCTCCCTTGGGATACTCCAAAAACAAATGTATGTGCAATAAATAAGTATAGTTTATTGACAGTCTGCCATAGCAGTTAACAAAAATAATTAGCTAAGAAAGCAAAAACTTTTAAATAGGAGGAAGAATCTATCTCCAAGCAAAAAGAGCAAGGGGAATTTTTCAAAGACCTTCTGAAAAAGCACTACATTTGTGTTTCTGCCAGTATAAAATTATAGACATCTTTGTATGCTCAAAGTGGAAGGGGATCTACAAACTAAAGGAGAAAAGAAGAAAAGGTGGGAGAAATGTCTCTGTTCTACAGCTTGTTAGAGAGATTTGTGTGTATTTTATTTTATTTTTCAGTTCCAAATTATTTCCCTACTACCATCTCTCCTCCATCCATTAAGAAGGCAAGAAACACATTACCCATTATATATAGGAAATGCATGTAAAACATGTTTCTACATCAGCCATGTGTAGCAAAAAGAAGAAATGTTTCAAAGAGGAAGGCAGAAAAAAAATATGTCTATGTGTGTGTGTAGACAGATAGATAGACAGACAGACAGACACAAGATAGACAGATAGATATGAAGAAGTAGACAATCCTAACTCATGTCAGGAAATTGGAGGATGCTCAACTGTGATATAGTAAAAAGATAGAAGACCCATCAGATATGTGGAGCTTAGTATTAGGCATTAAATGTCTCCTGTGCAGGAGAACTGGCTTTCTTCAGGAGGGAATATCTTTTAATGATGATTCAAGTAATGGTGATATGGATCTACAGATGTCATTGTTAGGAGGTCATGTAACAATGGTCAGAGGAAGAAGAGAGGGGTAGTGGTTACTGGTGCCTTTGTCCTGAGAAGTACACAAGTGGCCATTTGTCAAACTGACGTAAACAACAGAGAGGTCACTTATCTTCCTAGGGCATGTATCTGGGATTTGACAGGGAGCCCCCTGATATTAGATAAACCTGAAGACTGCTTGTGTGCATTTGTGTGGAGATTAATGATTCTACCAGAAGAAAGTTGGAAAGAATTGCTAAGGAATATGAATCTTGGGTAAGAAAAAACAAAATAAAATGAATCCTTAGGAAAATATTTTCATCACTATTGCCATATAAAATTAGAAGAGTCAAATAACAAAATGAAATTTGGAAAGTGAACAGATAGCTAAAATGACATCTGAAAAAGGGATCTGGAAATCTGTACCACATCTAGATAATATTAACTCACTAGTATATGATATGTATATGTGTGAACATATATATGTACGTGTGTATATTTGCATATATAAATGGCAAGTATTGAAGATATTGTACTCATTTTTGAGATAAAGAAAATTAGATGTTTTGTCAGCATTCAAACAACTTATAAATATTGTGGGGAATTTGAACCCAAGATTTCTTGCCTCCATAAACATTGTTCTTTCCACCAAACAATTGGAGAACAACAGATTTTTTTTTTTTACCAGGAATGGAATGTACCTAATAAAGAACAATAAATATCATTGGCATAGGGTCCTGTGAAAGTGATCAAGAGGTTTTTGTTGTTGTTTGTTTTGTTTTGTTTTTAGAGGAGCAAACTGTACCTGACAGATCTGAAGTAGAATATAAGAGAGGGCAATAGGTATGACACCAGAAGGAAAAATACTAGAAGAGGGGAACAGCAATTCACAGAACACAGTATCATATAATAATAATGGTTGTTATTAAAACTTGCAAGTCCATAGTTTTAAGCTTTGAAAAGTATATTTTCAAACACTGTTTTATCCTCTCCATAACCCTGAGAAATAAATATTATCATTATGCTTATTTTATAGCTGATGAAATTGAGACAGAGGTAAAAGGATTTGCAGAAAGTCACAAAACTAGCAAGCTTTTGAGGTGGATTTGAATGTGGGTCTTCCAGATGCAGATCCAGTGCTCTATCCACTGTGCCACCTAGCTGCTTCTAAAAGAGAAGACAGTAAACAATGAAACCTATGATCTTAGCTACAAATACCTAAAATATAGGCAATGAACAGGGAGTACACTAAAATTCCTAATATAAGGAATAAAATTCAACTTCATTGAAATCACTAGCACTTAGTAAAATGTGACTAATGACCAAATTATGAATGTGAAAGGGAATCCTTGTCTGAAATGAAGAAAATAGATAAAAGCTTGAGTGAAACAACATTGTTCCTTAGAAAACATATTCATTCACATAGGAAAATCCAGGAACCAAAGAAAAGAAATATGGGAGAGAGCTCTGGGTTGAAGCTCAATGGAGGGAGAAATAGAAACAAGAATGCCAATGGAATATGCAACCATGTTTTATAGACCAACTGAACAGAAAGCAGGATCAGACACGTACAGAGAATGTATAACAGACCTATTATAGAAACATGACTTTGTAATGATGGGGGAGCTAGATGTTGAGCACCTGAGAAATTCATAACTTAACACAGTGATAATTTCATTCCGAAAAAGTAACGTGAAAAACAAGTCTGACTGAAAATCTGATCAAAAAGGAGGACCTGACTGGTAAAGGAAAAATGACTGTGAAGAAGAAAATAAACAAAGAAACAAAAAACCAACCAAACCAAAAAGGAGTCCATCAGAGAGTACACAGCAGAGAAGGAATGGTAAATACTTGGCCATGAACCTTAAGAAAGATAAACCATCGTCCAGTCTAATGATGAACTCTCTAGGATGAAGTCTTGAAGACACAAACAAAAATCATTCCAAGGAGGATAAATAATGTACAACTGCCTAAAATTAAAGGCTACATGAGGAGCAGCTGTTGTCTCTAGGCCGTGCAGCTAATTTGTATTCTTAAAATATATGATACCAAACTGCACAATGGGATTATCACAGCTATAAAACCCCATGTTGTTCTGGACTCTGTGCTCTCTTATGGAAATCTGAAATGTAATGTTTTTTACTACCACATTATTATAACCCACAGCCCCTGTATGTGTGAAGCTGATTTTTTAACATGAGTGTAGGATTTTCCATTTATTTTTATTGAATATAATCTTATGCTTGCCCAATCACTAGAGTCTGTTAAGATCACTGTGGATCTTGAATCCACTCCCCATCCTCTTACCCATTTCTCCCAGTTTGATGTCAATCACTCAAAATTTCATAAATAAATCATCAATGCCTTTATTTGGTAGAAACAAGGAGACTTAGTCTAGGCTCTCATCAGTAAGACTAGGGCATCAGAATGAAGTATTAAAATAATACAAAAGAGATCATCTACTGAAAAGATAGGGATAAAGACTGGACCTGTGATTTCACTGATTTAGGGAACTCTCAGATGAGGGAACTCTTTGTATTAATGCAGGCTAACACATTCTCTGTATCTTATAGTGTTAAGAGCATTTTCTGGAGCACAGTATGTATCAGAGACAGGACTCGAACCCATGTCTTCCTTGAGATGAGGCCAACTTTCTATCTACTGTACCATGCTGCCTCTGTATATCACATAGTTAAAGACAATAAAAAGAGAAATAGGAAAAAATCTAGGTAATATTGGTAAATTTCAAAGAATAACCAGAAAGATAGAGGAAAAAAGCAAAGGTGGGTCCATGCAAGAAAAAGTGAAGTCTTTTCACCAGAGCACTTTATGGGAAAAAAGAAATTAAAATAAAGGGGAAAAAAAGAAAAGAAAAGAAAGAAGCAGAGATCAAAAGAAAAGAATTATTCAAATAATGAAAAGAATGATGGAGAAAGATCTGCCTTCTTCAGGAGCAAGTGTATATAAGACAGGATGAGGGTAAGGTAGACCTCCCTTCATATTAAGTGCTTCACCTTGGTGTCACAGGGTTTCGTAATGGTGTATACTAAAGAGACTATATACTAGAGTTGGAGTCAAGAAGATTTAATCTTTCCTGATATACTAATTAGCTGATTATCTCTGTGACACTTAATAACTGTGTGACCCTGGTTGTTTGTCAACCATTTTGACTCTGTTTCTTCTCCTGTAAAATGGGAATAAAAATAGCACATTGTAAGTATGAAAGGAGATAATATTTGCAAAGTCTTTTGAAAATTTGCTTTACACACATTAAGATTTATAAAAATGTTAGCTATTATCATCATTATTTCACCCACCCCATCTGACTACCTTATTGGGAACATTCCCAGCATTCATTTCCTATTTCTTAACCAACAGTCACAGAAACTAATTTACCTTACCAAATGCAATTAGTCTGTCTCTTAGCCTGCCATTTACTGGTCTGCTTTCTAATTTTCTCAATTTTGTTTAATTTCACAGGGAATATCACAGATTCATAACTAGTATTTCAGTATGACTTTCACAGAGTTAGTTCACTTGTTAATTGACCCTTGGCAATGGTAATTTGTGAAGCATATTAATTTCATCTGTCATTTCCAACCCATAGAAAAGTGTTTTAAAATAGTCCATCTATAACTAGGCATCACACAACAAAAACAAATCTAAATTTTTAATCTCTCTGCATATGTCTTCCAGCAGCTAAGGCTGAGCAAAACTTTTAGATTTGAGCATCTTAGCCCTCTTCTCCCTGTTATCATAATCATTTTTGTCCTTTTTTATGGTGGAAATAAATGCCTTTATTGTGAATGATTCAGACATGACACAAATTGTCCTTCCCAGAGGAAACATCTATTTGCTCATAAAGACCATCTAGAGTCAATAAGCCCATTAAAACCTGGCCCTGGCAGGAAAGGGAAGAAGAAGGTCTTTCCTTTTTGGGAGACTTATTTCATTATAAAGAGGCCTTGATGCCATCTGAGTGCTTGGTCATGCATGTATGAAGAGGTCCTTAGATCAGATTCTAGAGGAAATTTTCATTTAAATAATTACCACTTTTTTCCACAAAAATTCTGGCTAAAATGTTGGCTTACGAAATGTTCTTTGTACGAACTTAGATGCTAATTCAGTAATTTCAATCCAAATATCCTTTCAGCATTGTTGAAGCTATCAATTTCTTTGACTTTCTGGTAGTCACATGATATTTGTCTCCTGGTGAAAATCCCCAGCTCACTTTAAAGATTTTTTTTCATATTTGAATATGAGCACACAGCACATCTCTTCACCAAACCTTCTAGAGAACAAGACTGCACAAAACTGGAGTTTGGATTTTTACCTAATGAAGAAGAAAAACAAGAGAGCTGCCTCTTGCTGATTCTTGTTTAGGTGTTGATATGGGAGTCTGCATTTCACCTCCCTTGTAAGTGTTCTGTGAGCTTCATCAAGGTTGAAGAAGAATGGTGGTACTGGAGACTTGGGTCAGGAAAGGCAAGGTTCATATCCTTCCTCTGAAAAACTTACTAGCTATCCAGTAAGCCACATGTGCCTCATTGGTGTAATGAGAAGGAAGGGAAAGGAACAAGCACCTACTATGTCATAGCTACCATGCTAAATACTTTATAGATATCATCTCACTTGAACCTAACAACAACCATGCAAGGAAGGTGCTATTATTATTATCCCCATTTTACAGTTGAGGAAACTGAGGCAAACGGAAATGACAGTGAATGTCTGAGGTTGGATTTGAATTCAGGTCTTTCTGACTCTAGGTCTAGTACTCCTTTCACTGTGCCACCTGGATGTCTATAAAGTAAACAGAGATCAAGTGACTTGCCAAGTGTCACATAGCTAGTAAGTATTAGATAACTGTTGAGGAAACTGAGTCACACAGCCAGTAAGTGGTTTACATAAGATTTGAATTCAGGTTTTCCATATTCCAGCTCCAGCACTCTACCCACTGTACCACATAGCTGCCTATATTATTAATGGAAATACTATCTTCTAGTACCTGTCTCACAGAGATGTTGTGAGACTCAAATGAAATTGCATACATAAAGAAAATTGAATCTTTAAAGTGACCCATAAATGTCAATTTTTATTATTGCTGTTCCAGATTTAACTAAGATAACTGGATTCACAAGCTCTGGAATGCCACAGGACTCATGTTTTCCCTAGCAGCCATGTATCCTTATAGGAATAATTTCTTGTATGGCAAAAGTTAGTAGGGAAATAAAAGAAGGGAAGAGGGGGAAAAATCACAGACTGTTAAATCAATGTGTTTGTTAACCACTTCTTTGCAACATATTTATTAAATTTTTATTTCAAGCCTTTTTATAACATGAGCCATTTTACTTCTGTATAAGATACGCCACATTGATGCTTTATACATATACCAATTTAAAAGCATGCAAATTATGAATTTGACATGCTATAATGTCCTTGTCGATCATAAAAATACATATTTTGAATTAGGCTCTGAAATGTATAATCTATCCATCCTAGATCACAGTATGGAGCCTTAGCTGTAATAGCACGTGTGGCATGTGCATTATCTGAACATAATTACTCTGCTGCTGTAGCATTACCCATGTACATCATAATCGTGTTAAAATGCTGTTCTGAGCAATAAAGTTTCTGGTGAGAAGAAAATTTCTTCTTCATTTAATCTTTTACAGCTAAAAAAAAGAGAGAGACAATTTTTCATATTTTTTCCCTCTGCAGTTAACAAAAATACCCTTCAAAAAGACCATTCTATTTCTATTAATAAACTGGCTGAATCTCTTTCCTCCCATAACACCCTCCCTTTCCTCCCCACCAATCTCAGCCTCTCAAGGAGTGTCTCTTCATAGTTATATTTTTCCCAATGTGATGAAATCTTAATGGGACCAGTTCAGTTGGCCAGACCTAACTGCCATTGACCAAACTGAAGCAAATTCTTTACATTGGTGCCAAACGCAAATAGATTATTGCAGAAAACATATTGACTTAGAGAATCAAGATTAATATTATTTATGTTGCATTGTATTTTTATTTAGTTCGTTAAACATGTCCCAACCACATTTCAGAGAGCACTTAGGACATCAACAAGTTTAATAAATCTTTTTAGGAAACAGACTCTTACATTAGACAAGTCTATGTCTATCTTGATAAACCATTCTAATTTTGGATTTAGTTCTCTTAAGGACTTATGAAATTATCTTAGTCCAGCCTTGCTCATTTAAGAAACTAGGAAACGGTTGTTCAGTTGTTTCAGTTGTGTTTGACTCTTCATGATCTCATTTGGGGTTTTCTTGGCAAAGATGTTGAGTGGTTTGCCATTTCCTTCTCCAGTACATTTTACAGATGAGGAAACTGAGGCAAACAGGATTAAGTGACTTGCCTGGGGTCACACAGCTAATAAGTGTCTAAGGCCAGATTTGAACTCATGAGGAGAAGTCATCCTGACTCCAGGTCTGGTGCTCTCTCCACTGGGCCACCTAGCTGCCCCATAGGGAGACCTAAAGCTGTTCAGAGATCTGCCTAAGGTCATACAGGTAGCAAATGGCAGATCTGGGCCTGGAGCCCAGGTGTTTTGATTTTAAATCCTCCACTCTTTCTATCGCATCTCAATGGCTCTCAAATAGTGATGAGGAGGAGGGAAAGGAAAAAGAATGCAGCAGTATAACAAAAATCAGTGTGATGAACAAGGGAGAATACATGATATCTAGGCTTGAGTTCCTACCCTGAAACTTTCTAGTGTTTTATTCTAGTTAATTCATTTAATATCTCTTTTCCTTGATTTCATCTTCTGTAAAATGAAAACACAACATTTGCATGGCTTCATTCATAATGATGTTATAAGGAAAATACCTTTTAAACCTTATATTCTCATAGCATTGTAAATTATAAACAGCAACAGCATCTAGGATTCTAGCAAATTGGCTAGAACTTGGGCTAATTGCCAGGTAGTCTCATCTGATGATAGGATGGTGTTATAGGAATGGGAATTTAAGATCTTCCCTGCCCCTAGGTCCTTTGATAGGCTTAAGTGACTCTGAGAACCTTCCTTAATTTGAAAATATACTCTGCCCCCAATAGGCTGGATGTGGTCACCTGGAACCTGTGTCTGGAGGCTTGTTTTTCAGGAATGACCACACCTTGATGCTTTGTGATTGGGCAGTGGGACAAGAGGGTTGTTACATTCTATGATTTAGGAGAAGTCTATATATACCCTGATGTGAGATTTTGTTTTGGGACTCACTTTGAGAAGAGTTATGTGATTTGACCAGATGAGACTCTGGGAAGCCTTGAAGCCCCCAGCTTTGAAAACCCAGATGTTGATGCTTCCCTCTCTGGTAACTGACTAGGTATGGATGTAATGGTCAGGCAGCTGGAAGCCTGTCTGCTTATCTGTTTCTCTGTCTGTATTTTTTGTCTGCTTGTAACCTCTGTATTCTCTGAAGTTCGGGGTGCTAACACTTTTCCCCTGAACTAGGTAAATGACATGTTTAATTAAAGCAAGTTTGTTAACCCATTTTGAGTTGCTTTCCTTTAGAAAAGCAGATCTAAGAACCTGTGTTGGCAGCCACCCTGCATATGCTGGAGTGCTTGGTCCTACAGATGGCCCTCAACAAATTTCCCACTGGGTCAGGATCTATTTTGAGGAAGGTAGAAATGCCCCATGTAGGAGTTGAAGATAAGGGATTAGCAACTTTTACCTAGTCCCCCTTCACAGTCTAATTAAATAGAGGAAAGAGAGGAAGGGAATTTATGTCTTGAAGTATAGTGTATACTGTAGTTCCTCTAGTATTTTTACTACAAGACCAAAATATTCAGAGATACTGGGTTCAAATCTTATTTCTGATGCTTACTACCTGTGTGAAGTTCGGCACATCCTTTAACTTTCCTAGGTCTATTTCCCTCATCTATAAAATGAAGGGATTGGACTACCCAGCATCTATGTTCCCTTCCAATTTAAGCCTACAAACCTATGAATTGAATTTCAGATAATTGCATGTGTCCTGGAAAAATATGCACTTTGTTATAATTAATGAGATTTGTGTATATCTTTGAAAGTTCTTTTTCTGATGGTGGTGGATGAAAGAAGGGAAAAGGAGGGGAAAAATTAAAAGAAAATTAGCTCAGGTCAGAGACTATCTTGAAAAAAAGTAAGGATAAATGAAAATGGATTATAGGTTTTGGAGTAACAAGGAACCTAAAATAAATGAGAATAATCATTTTATTTCCTGAAGGTGGCTGATCACATATCTATGTGGACAATATATAGTTCATAACAAGAACTATCATTTATATAGAACTTTAAAACTTCTAACATATTGTACCAATATGATTTCATTTAAGCCCTACATTTATCCTGTGAAATAGATACTGTATAGATTGCATCATCCCCATTTTTTTTTAAAGCAATTGGGGTTAAGTAACTTGCTCAAGGTTACATGGCCAGTTATTATTTCTGGGTGTGGTGCTGAGTATCTGAGCCCGGATTTGATCCAGGTCATCCCAACACTGGAGCCGGTGCTCTTACTCGCTGAGCCACCTGGCCGCCCCTAAGCAATTGTGGTTAAGTAACTTGCTCAAGGTTACACGGCCAGGTGTTTCTGGGTGGGTGCTAAGTGTCTGAGCCCGGGATTCGATCTCCAGGTGTTCTCAACACTGGAGCCAGTGCTCTTACTCGCTGTGCTACCTGGCCACCCCATCATCCCCATTTTATTGATGAGGAAACGGAGGCTCAAAAATATGAAATGATTTGTCCTTTGTCAAACAGTGGGCAGCAAAGTGATCTAATGGGTAGAATGCCAGGGCCTGGGGTTGGGAAGACTGATCTACCTGAGTTCACATCTAACCTTACATACTTCCTAGCTGTGTGACTCTAAGCAAGTCCCATTATCCTGTCTGTTTCATTTTCTTTATCTGTAAAAAGAGTTGGATAAGGAAATGGCAAACAACTCCAAAATCTTTGCCAAGAAAACCCTAAATGGGGTCACAAAGATTGAGAAATGATTGAAAACAACTGAATAACACACAGTGTCAGAGGTAGATTGTAAGCACAGCTCTTTCTGATTCATATTCCAGTATTCTGTTCACATTAGGCCTGTGCAAAGTATTCCTAGCTCACCAAAAAAAATGTCTGGGTAGTTTCATATAATTAACACTCCTAACCCCATGATCTGGCACTTTACAATTTTTTAAGTTCTTTTTCTTTTTTCTTTTTTGGAGGGGGAAAGACAAAGCAATTGGGGCTAAGTGACTTGCCCAAGGTCACATGGCTAGTAAGTGTTATGTGTCAGAGGCCAAATTTGAACTCAGGTCCTCCTGATTCCAGGGTCTGTGCTCTACTCACTGCACCACCTAGCTGCACCAGTTTTTTGTACATTTGCCAAGAAAATATTTTATGTATTATTTTTGGGAATGGGAAGTAAAGTCAGGTATGTCCAAGGATTTATTGAATGCCTACTAAGTATCCAACCCTGACAGGAGAGAAGGGATGAATCACTGAGACATTAGGGAGTGAGAAGAGTCAGGGTTGGATGAGCATTGGAAATGAATGAGGGGAGAGAATTGGTGCAAACACAATAAATCACCACATAGTTGGATACGATGGAAAAGAAAGAAAATGTGGAGAAAATGGTATGGATAAACGTACTGCCTATGTAGTGTAACATTGGGCAGGTCCCTTCCCTCTCCTGGTGCTCAGTATCCCAGAATCACAAAATGTCTTAAGTAGAAAAAGTCTCAGGAGTCAGTAAGTCCAAACCGATACAAATAATCCCTTTTACATCTCCAACCAATGGTAGTCTAGGTTCTTGCTTCCTGTTGCTTCTCTTTGCATTCCTGCTATATATAAACAGTGCCTGGCACATCCTGAGCACTTGATAAATCCTTTAGGAATGACTGACTGAAACTGTCCAATGAGAGAGGAAGCAGACTTCCCAAAGGAGACCATTACAGTTGGGGAAAGTTCTAATTGTCAGCAAATTGTTTTCCTCCTTCAGGCCAAAAATCTGTCTCTACACAATTTTCACTCATTTTCCTAGTTTCTAGTCTTACACTCATGCCAAGAAAACTCTAAATCCCATTTCTCTATAGAAGTCTTCAAATACTTAAATTCAGCTATCAAGTCTCCTTCTAAGTCTTTTTTTCAACTAATCCTCATATGGCAAACCTTTCTACATGCAGAAATGATCCCATTCCATCCCATCCTGTAATTTGCCCCATCTAGCATCTCCGCTAAGTTTACAGATCTTCAGATATAAGAATCTCTGTTTCCAGGGCGGCCAGGTAGCACAGCGAGTAAGAGCACCGGCTCCAGTGTTGAGAAGACCTGGAGATCGAATCCCAGGCTCACACACTTAGCACCCACCCAGAAACACCTGGCCGTGTAACCTTGAGCAAGTTACTTAACCCCAATTGCTTAGGGGCGGCCAGGTGGCTCAGCGAGTAAGAGCATCGGCTCCAGTGTTGGGATGACCTGGATCAAATCCAGGCTCAGATACTCAGCACCACACCCAGAAATAACTGGCCGTGTAACCTTGAGCAAGTTACTTAACCCCCATTGCTTATTTAAAAAAAAAAAAGAATCTCTGTTTCTAACCTATCTAGATCTCTTTGTGTTGGACTCTGTCAATCAGTATGTTACCTATGCTTTCAAGATGCAAAACATCTTTAACTTTTATAAGCATTCTATATATTCCTCTGTGCAAATTCTTTGTAAAAACTTCTGAAAGCACAGAACCAAAAAAAGATCCATGGGGCACTCTACTAGAGACATTCCCATAAGTTAACAACAGTCTGTTCATGATATCACTTTGAGTATCTCATTCAACGAATTCCAAATACATTTATCATTAACTAATCTCATTTCCAGGCACAGAGTGAGAGACTTTGTCAAATGCTTTGCTGAAATCTAAAGATACTATGTCTATAGCACTCCCCTGACCTACCAGTCAAGTTATCCGGCCAAAAAAAAGGCATAATTATATTATTTGGCATATTTTTTGAAAAAATGTCAGGGATATTTTAGTGCTACTACCTCTAAGTGATCATGCATTAATAATAACATTCTCTAGAATTAATAGCATTCTCTAAAATTTTTCCCTAAATAGAAGCTGAGGACCCTGGTCTATAGTTTATAGTAAGATTTCTTCTTTTTCCTCTTCTTCCTGTTTCTCCTTTTTTCTTTCTTCTCTTTTTCTACTTCTAGTTTTCCTCCTCCTTGTCCCTCTTTTATTTGTGACATTTACCATTTTCTAGGCAATGTTTCATCAACTGTCCAAGGTCTTTTATTTTTTAAAAAAAATTTAAATCATGTATTTTTTAACTTTATGCTTATTTTTAGTTTATGACATTCATTTCCACAAGATTTTGAGTTACAAATTTTCTCTCCATCTTTCCCCTACCCACCACTTCAAAACAGTGATCCCACTGAAAACCCCCTCCCTCAATCTGCTCTCTCCTATATCCTGTATCCTATATCCTATATCCTCTGACTTTCTGGTAGGGCAAGATGGATCTCCATACCCTAGTGCCTGTGTATCATATTTCCCAGTTGCATGTAAATAATAATAATAATTTTTTAAATATTTGATTATAAAACTTTGAATTTCAGATTCATTCCCTTCTTCTCTCATCACTCACCCTTACCATGAAGATAAGAAGTTCAATATAGGTTGTATATGTGTAGTTACAGAAATCATTTCCATAGTGGATATATTGTGAAAGACTGACTATATTTTCCTCCATCCTATCCCACCCCCCAATTTTTCTATTTTCTACTTTGACCTTGTACCTTTTCAAAAGTATGTGCTTTTAACTACCTCCCCCCCATCTGCCCTCCCTTCTATCATCCCCCTTCTCATCCACTTCCCTCATACTTTCCTGTAGGGTAATATACCCAATTTAGTGTGAATGTTATTCCCTCCTGTGATAGTAATGGCAATTAAAGATTCCCCTGTATTGGCTTGGTTTTCAAACTGATTGTGTTAAAACCCAGAGCTTGTTAATCCCACCTGTGGGATGGACTTTTTGATGTGAAAAGAAAGTCCTGAACTGGGAGGAGCTGGTGACGTAGATTGGGAGAGATAAGAGAGAGGCAGAAGATCTTTTTGGAAGCAGCACCTCGTGGGGAGAGAGAGAGACTAAGAGAATTGCTGGTGGCCGCTTTGAATTGCCCTGGACTTTTGAGACCTGCCCCCTGAGCTGCCAAGGACTGAGGAGACATGGCTGTTTTGCTGGTACTTTGTCTGTCTGTTTTGATGTTGTTTTGCCAGATTTGTCCACTGGTGAAAGACAGTCCTTTTGTTGAAGAAGTCCTGGAACCTGGCTGTTCGCTAAGAAGCCCTGAGACTGTCCTGCAGACAGAGAGTGAATACTGTCCACTGGTGAGGGACAGTGCTGTTGTTGCAGGGGTCTGGAGACTGTCCTGCAGATAGAATGGATACTGTCCACTGGTGAAGGACAGTGCTGTTGTTGCAGGGGTCTGGGAGCCTTTCTGTTGGTTCAGAAGCCCTGAAGAAGGATTTTCTGGTTGTATGTTTACAGAAATCCTGGGAGAGGGCTTTGCTAATGTGTTCAGGGGTTCTAGGACTGTTCTACAGACAGAGGATGAATTCATGAAGGGACTGGCAATGTATCTTATGGCCTTGCTAAGCCTTGTCTCCCCAGGAACTAAGATTGCTGAGAACTTGCCTCCTGTCAAGATGAAGAAAAGACCTCCATTTGGGTATTAAGTGCTGTGTTTAAACTTGATGTAACTCTGGGGTAGATTCAATTGTGATCCAGGGGTGGGGAACTTTTGACCTTATTGTGCTCTGTGATTGACAAATGAAGGTACTTTACTTATGTTTGGAAACTAATTTCCATTTGAGAAGAGGGGTTTTGTGGTGGACCAAATGAAGGTATAGCCTAGGGGTGGAGAAGTATTTAGAACAGGGACTTTGTAATTGATTGAATGATTGGAAGGTCCTGGGGTGGGGTAGTACTTGGAGATTATTTAATCACACTTAGTAAATGCTGTATTTTGAATGATGTCATGTTTTGATCTTCTCTGTTCTTGATTTGTCACTGAATAAAATGGAGAGCACCTATGCTGGTATTCTGAACCTGGGAAGTTGCCTTTCTTTTGGCATTACATTACACCTCCTTAAGCCAAATTCAATGAGAATAAGGTTGATCCATTCCCTTTTGCCTTCCTGTTCTTCCCCTCCATTGTAATATTTTCCCTTGCCTCTTTTATATGAGATAATTTACCGTATTCTGTCTCTCCCTATCTCCCCTCATTATATTCCTCTCTCAACTCTTAATTTTATTTTATAAATATCATCCCTTCCTATTCAATTAATCCTGTGCCCTCTGTCTATGTATACCATAAACATATATATATATATATACACACTCACATATGTATTCATATACACATATACCCTCCTATATAGACATATAAATGTATGTATATATTCAAACATTTATATTTCCTTTAACCATCCTCATACTGAGAAAAGTTTCATAAGATACAATTATTGTTGTTCCATGTAGGAATGTAAATAGTTCAACTTCAATAAGTTCCTTATGATTTCTTTTCCCTGTTTACCTTCTTATGTTTCTCTTGCTACTTGTGTTTAAATATCAGATTTTCTATTCAACTCTTGTTTTTTCATCAAGAATACTTGAAAGTCCTCTATTTCATTGAATGGCCATATTTCCCCTGAAACATTATACTCAATTTTTCTGGGAAGATAAATCTTGGTTTTAATCCTAGCTACTTTGACCTCTAGAATATCATATTCCAAGTCCATCGATCCCTCAATGTAGAAGCTACTAGATCTTGTGTTATCCTGATTGTGTTTCCACAATATTAAAATTGTTTCTTCTTGGCAGTAATATTCTCTCCTTGATCTGGGAACTCTGGAACCTGGTTATCATATTCCTCGTAGTTTTCTTTTTGGGATCTATTTAAAGAGTGATTTTTAAATTCTATCAACCTTTATTTTACTCTCTGGTTCTAAAACATCAGGGCAGTTTTCCATGAGAACTTCTTGAAGGATGATTTATAGGTTCTTTTTTTATCATGGCTTTCAGGTAGTCCAATAATTTTTAAATTATTTTTCCTGGATATATTTTCCAGGTCAGTGGTTTTTCCAGTAAGATACTTAACATTGCCTTCTATTTTTCATTTGTTTGGATCTGTTTAATAGTATCTTGATTTCTCATAAGGTCATTAGCTTCCATTTGCTCCAATCAAATTCTGAAGGGATTATTCTCTTCAGTGAACTTTTGAAATTTTTTTTCATCTGGCAAATTTGGCTTTTTAAGGCATTCTCCTAATTGATTTTTGAGCCTCTTCTGCCATTTGAGTTAGTCTATTTTTTAAGGTGTTATTTTCTTCAGTCAGGTGGTTCACTCTTCTTTCATGATTTCCTTGCATCATTCTCATTCTCTTCCCAGTTTTTCATCCACTTCTCTTACTTGATTTTTAAAAGTCTTCTTGAGCTCCTCCATGGCCTGTAACCAATTCATATTTTTATTGGTAGCTTTTAGTGCAGAAATTCTAACTTTGTTGTCTTCCTTCTGTCCCATGCTTTGATCCTTTTTGTCCCCCAAAAAGGAATCTAAGGTTTGATTGCTGCACTTGCTTTGCTTCCTTTGCTTGCTCATGTTGCCCCTCAATTACGTGACTTTTGAGCTTTTTGCCACAATAGAATTCTGCTTCCAGAGAGGAGAGCTTTGTTCCAAATCACTGGGGTTTTCACATCTGCCAGAGCTATTATTTTGGTGCTCTCCCTACAGCCCCTCCAAGTTCTGACTCACTGGTCACACACCCCAGGATCTCCACCCAAGACAGTGATCCAGATCCAAGCAGGTTAAAGCAAGAGTGATTACCCTCTGAATTGTTGCTTGGTCCCCCTATGATCTGCAGGCCAGGAGCTCTGAAGCAGTCCCACAGCAGTGGCAGCAAGGCTGCTGCTGCTTCTAGCCCTGGGGCAGATGCCAGACCACGCTCTATCCCTCCCTCCCCCCCAGTTCCAACAGAGTTCTTCACTGACCTTTTACTTTGTCTTTGGCATTTATGGGTTGATAATTCTGGAAACCACCACAGCTGCAGGTGATCTATTGTCCTGAAGTCTGCTCCAGACACTGCTGGTTCAGGGCCTCTCTGGGGCTAAACCCAAGGAATCATGCAGGGCAGGGTTTGGCAGTCAGCACCCTGTAATGGACTCTTCCTGTCAGCCTACCAGGCTTCCTTATGTGGGAGATTTGTTTCTCTCTGTTTCTCTCTTGTGGGTTTTGTAGCTCTAAAGTTTGTTTAGAGTCATATTTTATAGGTATTTGAGCCAGTTAAGGGTGGAGCTCAGGGAGTTTTCCTGCTTCTATGCCACCGTCTTGGCTCTAACTCTGTCCAAAGTCTTTTAAAGAGAGTTCTTCTGCCACTTCTAATATTTCTTCCAAGGGACTCACCATACGATTATTGTTAGAATTTCAGTGTTCAGAGCATATTATTCTTCTTGAACCAATTTCCTTTGAATAGTCATAGCCCACAAAATCCTCTTTATTTTCACTATGCACCTTTGAAATCAGCTTTCTTAAGATTCAGATACCATATTAGACTATCAGTCTGATTTCCCTCAGCTTGAAAATGATTTTTTAAGCATCTATGTGCTAGGCACACTGCTAAATTAGTGGATATAAAAAGAAAGGTGAAAACAATTCATGACCTCAAGGAGATCACCTAATGGAGAAGCAAATAGATAGATAGATAGATAGATTATATATATATTTATAATCTATATCTGTGTATATACATATGCATATATGTAAATTAGTGTTATTTCATATATATTCCATTGCTTGCCAGAAGATCATTTCTATATTTTAAGCCATTTATGAAAACTAATTAGGAGAACACAGTAGTGCATGTCTGTAATATCTGCCAGCAGAGGATTGAGGCTGGTAGGTCACTTCAGCTCAGGAGTTCTGAGTTGCAGGAAACAAGAGCAGTCTGGTGCCCACTCTAAATCTTATACCAATATGGTAAACCCAACAGGAGCAGGGTGACCACAAAGGTACCTAAAGAAGGAGGAATTGGGCAAGTTTGTAAATGAAGCTCCTGTTATGCTGGTCACTAGTAGTATCAGGCTTGTGACAGGCAAGTTTGGGAGATATAGAAGTAGAAACAGAGATAAAGATGATAGAGAAAGTGAAAAGAAGAGAGAAAGAGAGAGGAGAGAGAGAGAGGAATTATGTATATATATATATATATATATATATATATATGTACAAGTCTGTGTGTGTAGATAGATAAATACATGTAATGAGAGAGGGAGGAAGGAGAAATTAGAGTGGAAATAAAGAGGAAGGAAGATAAAGGGGAAAGGAGTACAGGAGAGAGGAAGAAGGGAAGAATAGAGGCAGGAAGGGGGACAGAAACAGAGAGATAGAGAGACAGAGAGAGAGAGAGAGAGAGAGAGAGAGAGAGAGAGAGA
>NW_027187359.1:24211460-24214088 GCF_028583685.1 Petaurus breviceps papuanus | reverse complement strand
GAGATGATGGGGGAGTAAGGGGGAGTGGGGGGTTGAGAGGTAGGATAGGTGCTAGAGGAGAAGAGTTGTGGGGGGGGGGATGGGAGGGGGGGGGGTGGGGGGGGGGGGGGGGGGGGGGGGGAGCGACAGGCTCCTCATATGCAAAATAATGATGGAGTCTAGATTATCCTGAAAGATCCTTCTACCAGTAAAGGCCATAAGATAAACTTCCTACAAAAAAAGAATTCCTGAACAAAACCCTGGGAAGATGATGAATGATACATAGTGCTGTAGTTACAACTGCTCTCAACTTCTTTGAAAACCCTGACATGGCTTGTTTGATTTTCCTATATTCTCTACCACAGCCCTGAAAATGGCTGAGTAGAGTTTTCTTTAAAAAAATGAAATAAATTAAAATTGATTCTGCTTCAAGAAATCTTCCAGAATTCCATTGTGCCACTTAAGAAAATTTCAAAAACATTCAAATGCCAGAAAAAGAGGGTGGTGAATTGCTGACATATGTATTTTACCAGAGGGTTTCATAGGCTCTGAGAGGCCATCTAGTCCCATTGGTACCTGAATAAGAGTCCCAAATTCAATACTCTTAAAAGTGGTGATCTACACTTTATTGAAGATGTAGATGAAGATGTCTACTCAGGGAAAACCAACATACCCTAAAGGAACTTCCATTTTCAATGAATAAGCAACATTTATTAAGCATCTATTATGTGCCATGCACTACACGAAACTCTGGAGTTAAAAAAAGGAGTTAAAAGAGAGTCTCTGCTCTGAAGAATCTCACAAAAGGCAAACAAATATGTATGCAAAGCATGTTGCATGCAGGATAATTTTTGTTGGTTTTCAGACTAATTCTTACTACTTTTTTCACCCAATTTTAAGATGAAATGGATGTTACATTCCTTGTTTCAAAAAAAATTTTTTTTCTTATTATAGCTGATTATCAAATCGTATCTATCTATCCATCTCTCCATTTATGATATTTGCCTCACTATTTACTCATAATGAGATTTCCTTGTATGCCACAGTCTCTTGTCCTCTGCTCTCAATGGCTGCTCTTTTCTGAATTCATTCCAGTTCACTGACATACTTCCTAAAATGGAGTTTTCCCAACTGAACATATCACATAAATGCCATCCCACCAAGGCAGTGAACAATGGTACTATCACTGCTCTTATCCCCGAACTCTGTACCTCTGTCAATGCGTGCCCACTCCCACTGATTCTTTGTGTGAATTGTGTCCCACTATTGTATCACATTGACTTTGAGCTCCCATTTGACTAGAATATAAGATGCACAATTTCTACATTATGGAAAAGGAGATTAGAGTAAGATGGTAGAGGGCTTTGATTGTAACCCAGAGGAGTTGACGTATAGGAATTCAATCTCCTTTAAAAGGTTTTCCTATGGATAAGGGGGGCAGCTAAGTGGCACAGTGGATAGAGTGCCAGGGCTGAAGTCAGGGAAGACTCATCTTCCTGAGTTCAAATTCAGCCTTAGACACTTATTAGCTGTGTGACCCTGGGCAAGTCACTTAACGCTGTTTGACTCAGTTCCTCATCTGTAAAATGAGCTACAGAAGTCAATGGTAAACCACTCTAGTATGTTTGCCAAGAAAACCTGAAATGGAATCATAAAGAACTGGGCAAACCTGAAATGACTGAACATGAACATGGATAGAGAACCATAGGCTGACAAGGAAGTGACTGGAAATAGACATCAGAACAACTTTTGCCCTGAAGCCTCTCTCCCACCCACAGCTGACAGCTACAGCATGTGTAAATGCAGTCTCTGTCTGTATCTGAGTGTCCAGGTGTTTATCCAAAATGAAATGTTTTATCCATCATAAACAAGAGTCTTACAATTAGAGAACCCAGTAAGTAAGCATCTATTTTCTTTTTTGCTCTAAATTTACACTTCAAATTAACCAGATGAAATGATGGACACACAAAAAGGCAATGCTGAGAGTTCAGTTTTCATGATCAGTGCAGAAACCAGAAGATATCATGTGAGCATCATGGAATGCCCTTGTATCCTTGGTTCTGGGTAAGGGGCCTAGAATATAAGCCAACAAGCATTTGGCAGGGACTGCGATCACCATACAGCTGGTTGCTTGGCAACAGATGTTGACAAATATGTCAAGAAATCAGCTTAATCTCCTTTCTGTGTGTAGCACATCTAAGGATCAGGATGTTTGGAAACATTTCAGCAATCATCAGTATAACAGTTATTTTAACATTGGAAAGAGGAGGGGGGGCAAAGTTCTGAATACACAGCTGTAGCTATGCATATCTATAACGAGTCAATATCTGTACTGTAAACTGACCCAATACCTACCCTTTTGTTTTTCCAAATGATAAATCTTTCAATATGGGGGATAATTTATTGCTGCATTTTCATTTTAAATGATTAGGGATTTTTTTTCCAAAGAAATCTTTGTAAAATTTTTAAAACAGCTTTCTACAAGACTAAATATAACCTTAATTGTTTCATGTTGGCATTGATTAAGGTAATCCTTGATAATAAAAAAAGAAGGAAAGGAAGAAAAAAGAAAGAAAGAAAGAAAGAAAGAAAGAAAGAAAGAAAGGAAGGAAGGAAGGAAGGAAGGAAGGAAGGAAGGAAGGAAGGAAG
>NW_027187359.1:24087988-24211450 GCF_028583685.1 Petaurus breviceps papuanus | reverse complement strand
GGAAGGAAGGAAGGAAGGAAGGAAGGAAGGAAGGAAGGAAGGAAGGAGAAACAAACAAGAAAGAAAGCCAGTAAGCTTTTGTGGCTCTGTGACATTAAGTGATATAGAATATGCATAGCTGTATTAAAACTACACATGCCCCCTCCCCTAGCAGTTATGAAAATAAATATAGAAGACTAAATGGTTCCTTAAAGAAACTCCTTCACCAGAGTATAATGAATACAGTTTATAATGGATGCAGTCTGCAAAGAATTAACATTGAGGATTACATAAAGGGCAATTGAGGAGGCTTGAGCAGATTGTAATACATTTTACTCAGGAAAAAAAATGCAAAGAATATAATTAGAAAAATACATGGTAATTAAAAAAAAAGTTGAACCGCCCACATAGAAAGAGCAAAGTATGACTGATAGACTG
This sequence comes from Petaurus breviceps papuanus, assembly GCF_028583685.1. NCBI lineage: Eukaryota > Metazoa > Chordata > Mammalia > Diprotodontia > Petauridae > Petaurus > Petaurus breviceps. The sequence continues at coordinate 24,211,033 of NW_027187359.1, read as the reverse complement.
ACCATGGGTCACATAGGTATACATTATTGCATGGGAATGAAATATCAAGGAAATGAAATGCAGGCTCCCAGTACATTGTATAGATATACTGTGGCAGATCTAAAGGGGGTATATAGGCAAGATGGGTTGAAATTAACATTACTGGAGAAAACATCTAGCTACATGCATGTAAACAGAAATCTGTTGGAACCAATGGAGAATAAATCTGTTTTTAAAAGAATGCTATGTTGTTATGCCATAGAACTTTGCAGTTTCTGCAACACCAATGCAAATGAAACATTTGCTAATATTAGCTTGCTACTTACAAAAAGATTCAATACTATAGCCCATTCTATGCATTCTCTTACAGAAAATTTTTTATTATTGAAAAGGATACTCAATTATAGAGGTAATACTTACAAAGTATGCAGTGACCACAGATAACATTTCCTAAGTATGAGTGACAAGAAAATAAATACAGATATCTTCTCTGTCCCTGCTTTATAATAATTCTAGAACAAGAATGGGTAGATGGAGGGCTACACATTTCCTACAAGTTCGTGTTCTTATTTCCACTCATGATCATATGTGATTCACAGAAAACAAAAGACCTTTTAAATCACAAAGAAAGCTTCACAAATCATGAGTTGTGAACTGTTTGTTAGTAAGCTTCTCCCTTGATGGACTCCATTTGAGTCATTGTCTTGTCATGATGGAGGGGCTAACATAACTCAATGACACTATGAGCTATACTGTGCAGGGTTACACAAGATGGACAGGTCAGAGTGGAGAGTTCTGACAAAAGGTGGTCCACTGAAGAAGAAAATGGTAGGAATTTAACAGAAGAAGAAGAAACTAAGAAGTGGCAAGAATATACAAAAGAACAGTACAGGAAAAATCTTAACATCATCAGTAAAACAATGGTGGAGTTACTGATCTAGAGCCAGACATCCTAGAGAGTGAAGTCAAATTGGGAACAAAACTAACAATAAAGCTAGTAGAGATAATAAAATTCCAGCCGAGCTATTTAAATTCCTAAAATATAATGCTATTAAAGTACTGCACTTAATATGCCAGCAAATTTGGAAAACACAATAATGGTCACTATATTGGAAAAGATCAGTTTGTGTACCAATTTTAAGGAAGGTCAAAGCCAAGGAATGTTCAAATTACAGAAGAATAACACTCACTTCATACACTAGTAAATTTATGCTTAAGATTCTGCAAGCTAGGCTTCACCAATATGTGAACCAAGAACTACCAGAAGTCCAGGCTGGTTTTAGAAAAGGCAAAGGAACAAGAGACCAAATTTACAATATTTTCTGGAGTATAGAAAAAACAAGGGGGTTCCAGAAAACAAAACAAAACAAAAATCTACTCCAATGACTACACTAAAGCCTTTGACTATTAGATCACAGCAAAATGTGGCAAGTCCTCAAAGAGATGGGATCACCAGATCATCTTACTTGTCTCCTGAGAAAACTGTATGTGGGCCAATAAGCAACAAATATGGAACAACTGATTGGTTTAGATTGAAAAAGGAGTATAATAAGGATATATATATATATATATACATACACACATATACATATATACATATGTGTATATATGTATAATTATCATCATCATCACATTTTATCAACTTAGATGCAGTACACATCATGTAAAATGTCAGACTGGATGAATCAAAAGCTGGAATTAAGGTTGCTGGGAGAAATATCACAATCTCAGATATATAGATGGTACAACTCTGATAGCAGAAAGTAAAGAGGAATTAAGAAGCTTCTTGATGAAGATAAAAGAGGAGAGTGCAAAAACTGGCTTGAAGATTACCATAAAAAAACAGATCTTGATAACTGGTCTCATCATTTCCCGGCAAATAGTAGAGGGATAAGAAATGGAAGCAGTGTCAGATTTTATATTCTTAGGCTCAAAGATTACTATAGAAAGTGACTGCACCCATGAAATTAAAGGATGCTTGCTCGTTGAAAGGAAAGCTCCAACAAATCTGGACAGTATACTAAAAAGCAGAGACTCCCCTTGCTAATAAAAGTCCATAGAGTCAAAGCTATGTTGTTTCTGGTAGTAGTACATGGAGGTGAGTGTTGGACTATAAAGAAAGCTGAGCCCCTCAGAATAAGTGCTTTGAAATTGTAGTATTGGAAAAGACTTTTGCGAGTCCCTTGGACAGCAAGAAGGTTGAATCAATCAATACTTAAAGCAATTAATTCAGATTATTCACTGGAAAATCAAATACTGAAGTTAAAGATGAACTACTTTGTTCCCATAATGAGAAGATAGGACTCATTGGAAAAGACCCAGATGCTGGGAATGATTGGAGGGAAAAACTGAAGGGGATGGCAGAGGATGAGATGAATAGATAGTATAATGGAAATAATGAACATGAACTTGAACAGACTTTGAGAGACAGTGGAAGGTAGAAGGGTCTGGTGTTCTATGGTACATGGGGACCTGTTGGACTAAACTAAGGCTAAACTAAGTAGCAGGGACGTGGAAGTTTGAAGTTCAGGTCTGGCCAGGACAGCCATATGTGTGACATGAGCATTTCTTTCTCTCCCTGACTTTTCTTAGAAAACACAGACTAGCAATGTTTCACATGAAGCAAAATGTAAAAAATAACTCAAAAATGATGATCTTCATAATTATCCAGGATAAAACTGGAAGATCTCTGTCAAAGGAAACTTTAATGATGTTAAGGCTTTTTTATTTTTTTTTCATAGGTACAACTGAGATTGGAATAAAAGTGTAGATCTTGAATGTTAGTTTAATTTATTCAATAAAATGGCTACATGTTTTTAACATCTTAAGAATATTAGGGGTGTTGAGATACAGGTGTTCTTTGATCTCTTTGTTTAAGCTGCCTCCTCTTAGATTTAGAGCATTAATGTAACCTGGTAAAGTCTTCTTCCTTCTACTACTTAAAACTGTTAAGACATTCAACAGAATTTAACTGTTTTATCCTGAGTAAGTCTACAGACATTAAGAATCTGATAAACTACCTTAACCCTTTGCTTCATGAAGAGAAGAGTGTTCTTAGTCAGACTTAAGTGACTGGAAGGAAATGGGCTGTGGTCAAAAGGGTCAGAAGCCTGGAATGTGTCAAATGGAAACAACTCAGAAATCCTTTAGGCTGTCCTTCAAAGTATGCCATGGTTTGATATCTGATTCACTCTCCAAGTTTCTCTCCCAAGAGATAAGAGGGACTTTCTCACCCTCCCCATCAATAAGAGTGGGTTTCTCACTTCTTCCTCAAATCCATTTATCCAGTTGAATATTTTCTCCACTTTTCTAAGTCAACACACCCCTTACTCTACAGGATCATTTGTTTAGACCTCAAAGGCACCCCAGAATCCATTTAGTGCAGCCTCCTGTTCCCCTTCCCCATATTGAGGCCATAGTGAAACTCCCTCCCTCCCTCCTCCCCGAAGACTTCTCTAATCGTTCCATCTCCCAAAGACTGTTCTTTTATTTGAATGTGGTTTTACTGTCTCTACCACTCAGTTACCTCTGAGTATCAATGACCATGTATTGTTATTGATCTTTTAGTATCTATTTTCTGCCCCTTCAACTCATTTTGAGACCCAAGTACCCCGAATAAAATCATCACTTATTCAATCAATCAAGCTTCTACTATGTGTCAGACACTATACTAGAGGCTAGGGATACAAAGACAAAAACATAATGACACTTGCTCTCAAAGACCTTTCATTCAGATAGGACAGGAAGTACGAAAATATATAGGTATATGCAAAACACATGTAAAATAGATACAAAGTGACCTTAGTAGGGAAAGCACTACAGTCTAGGAGGATTAATAAGATAAAAATAAAAGGAAGGCTTGAACTGAGGTTTGAAAAATATAAAATCTGCTAATGACCGTGCAAGGGGTAGAAGGTGGAGGGTTACACAAGGATTTATTATTTTCATCAATGACTAAGATGATGAATGAACCATCTTTTTATCATGCAGCTTAGTAGATAGCAAACTGAACTACAACTCAAGCAGCTATCATCAAACCAGGTGCATTTTCCATGTGGTTAATACCTCTTAACAATAGAGCCCTTCAAATTTGAAATTAGAATTATATTGTTGCATGGTAATTATTGTTGTAATAATATTGTCTAATGTAGTATTCATTACTGCTAGGTAATTGACCTGAGTGCTTGCTTAGCATCTTCTATTCCCAGTATATGCTTAATTACAAATTCAATCATTTATCCAATACCAATAACCATGGCATCCTGTATTATCATCTAATTACTCAACAAGAACTGCAAAACATTCTTTTCAAAAAGAAAATACATACCTGTCACAGGAAATTTTTATTTATTTATTTTTTGTAATGAGCTTATTCCTTTTAAACAGCAGAAAAACAGGATTTGGGTATCCTAGCATCCATAATCATTCTGTGTGACGGTGGAACATGGTAATGGGAGCGTATCTCTGAAGGATTCATGTAACACACTGCCCCTCAACTAAGTAGATTAAAGAGGTAGACCCTGAGAGTTGCTTCAACTCAATTATTTTGAGCACACTACTTTATATCTTGTGTCATGGAAATGTAAACTGGTTGGATTTTTGTTTTGTTTTGTTGTGTTTTTACTAGCCAACTCCTTTCATCTTATGTTGATTTACAACCAATTGCTACTTCTACTAATATTATCACATTTCCTTTCTGAAATGTATGGAAATAAGCCTAGTAAATAAGGAAGTATAAAATAAATCTGTCTGGGAGCTATTAAAGACTTGAGGTTACACAGGGAAATAATCAGAGCAGTGAATTGTGTTGGACTTGGAAACCAGCCTTAGACACTTATTAGTTATATGATTGTATAAATACTTTAAATTTGCTGTATCTCAGTTTCCTCCTATGTCACATTAGAATGTTGATTTGATTGCCACTAAGGTCCCTTATAATTCTAAATCTATGCCCAATGGTTCTGGATTGTCTTAGATACTCCTTACTCCTGGGAGCAGTTTCTGGGGCTATGATTCAGACTGATTTTTTGAAGATCTATTGAGAAAAAGTGTTTTGGAGGTGGTGACTCTTTATACAGGCCCATTTTTGTTCCTCGCTGGAATTGTTTTGATCTTTGATCAAATTCCTTTAGGTTTTCATTTAGATCTTTAGGCTTGGAGTCTTGAATGCTTCCCACACATCTTATGTTGATTTCTCCAATAGAAATTTAGGCCATGTACATCAAACTTTCCTTCTAAAATACATACATTCTCTTTACCATTTAAAATGCATTCCAAATGATTCCAAATGAGTGAGCCAGGCTTTTCTTCCACTACCACAAAAGCTAAGATTGAACAGTTACTCCTCCCACAACTCAAGGTTCCCATCATCTCAAATTTAGTTTCCAAATCCTTCTTGTTGGTGTAGATAAGGCCCAGTCAGAATAATTTCCGTTGTTGCTCCATCTACCTTTTAAAATCATGTCTGTAAAGGCATAGCCAAAGTATAATAGTCATTCTAGTTTTGGCAAAGAGCGTACTTCAGCAGACGGAGAAATCCATATAACTTCTATGGGTCAGTTCTGTGATGTTTCCCAAACTCTCTACTTGTTTTTTTTTTATTCCTCTTGTTCAAGTGACTTACTGAATAATGTCATAGATATAAAATAAAAGGTTCCGAATTGGAAAGAGCTTTAAAGATCACAGAGTCAAACCCTTTTACTTTCATTTTACAGATAAGGAAACTGAAACCCATAGAGATTAAGCAATTAACTCAGGGTCACAAGGCTAACAAGTGATTGAGGCACTTTTCAAACCCAAGTCTTATTGACCAACCTCAGAATTCTATCCACTCTATCACAGGCCCTCAATATTCCCAAGACAATCATTCCTATTTCACCCTTTGTTGCTCTGCAAAGTAAAAGCTCTATTAAGCTTTCTGGAATTTATCGTATGAGTCCATATTATTGATAATACTTTTATAGTAGTGATATTCTAATTAATAATGTTGTTCAAATACTGAGCCCTTTATCCTTTACTTTGTAAAGATCATATACTTTTCCAGAGTCATATTTCAGTCCTAATTACCATATAATTATCAGATAGAATTTGCATGGAGGAAGATTTAGGCTTGAGATAATGAAAATTTCCCAATAATTGGAACTGTCTAAAAGTCAAATAGGCTGCCTCAAAATGTAGACAGTCTTGCAGTCAGGCAGATGGATCATTTGTTAAGAACTTACTATGTGTCAGGAACTATGATAAGCACTGAAGATACATAGGAAATCAAATAATATAGTCCCTACCTGTAAGGAGTTGGCCTTCTAGTGACGGAAGAAAACACAGAAAGGAATGCTGGAAATGGACTAAGGGAAAGGAAGTCTTCCATAGCAGGTAGACTACAGGAAGTAGCATGGTGGCCTAATTCCCAGTAATATAAAGCAAAAAGCTTGTCTGTCAAAGTTGGAGTGGGGGATTGGTGATAGAGGATACAGTAGATTCCCTTCAAGGTGGTTTATCAAGGAGAAGATGGATGATTAGGATGCTGGAGAGTTGATTCCTGTTTCAAGGAGGGCTTGAAGGAAAAAACTTCTGATGCCCTATTCTAATCCCATTCCAGGAGGTCAAATTTGTCTCTACTTAGTAGAGAGCAGAATCATAGAAGAAAGTAACTTGCTCAAGGTTACACATCTAATGAATATGAAAATTAAGACAAGAACCTAGATCTTTTTTTTGTCCCTTCTGGAAGAGAGCTCATCCAAATTCAGTTCATTTATTCTTATGTTTTCCTCTTTGTTGAAATAAGATGCACTTGGTGGGCTGCATGGTGCAGTTGAAAGAGGTAGAGGACTTTGGTTCATATATTCCTTTTGATGCTTATTAACTCTATGAACCTGGGCAAGTCTCTTCATTTCCCTGTACCTCAGTTTCCTCATGTCTAATATTAAGGTACTAAGGGTCTAATGTCTCTTCCAGTTCTCTCTCTGTCTCTGTCTCTGTCTGTCTGTCTCTGTCTCTGTCTGTCTGTCTCTGTCTTCCTCTGTCTCTCTCTCTCTCTGTCTCTCTCTCTATCTCTGTCTCCCTGTCTTTGTCTCTGTCTGTCTCTCTGTCTCTGTCTTCCTCTCTCTGTCTCTGTCTCTCTCATCTCTCTGTCTTTATCTCTGTTTCTCTCTCTTCCTTTCCTCCTCCCTCTCTAATATTAGATGCATGTTACATATGTATATACCCCTATAACATAATTTAACCATTTTCTCAGCATTTCTTAAACTACAAAATTAGAGGTTTGATAATTTTGAAGTTTCCTTCCACATATAAATCTATAAAGAACGGTCCTAAGTGTTATCTCTGCTGGAATGATGATGAGAGTGAGAATGAAAGGTGTCTATCCTTGGGAAAGGAAAGTTCTGACTTATGGTATTAAAGGACTTTAGACTTCCAGAGAGAGCATAAGTACACTGAATGCCCAGACAGGAGGTGGAGCAAGAGACAAATGTCACTGACTCTATAATGTTGCTGGGGGTCACTAAATATAGGCTTAGAACCTACTGAGCATGTTAGCAATTTATGAGGAATCACCAGTAGAGTTCATTTGTTAACACTTATTAGTGTCATCTTCTAATTTAGAAACAGAGGAAGATGCCGCTAGCATGCAATATTCAAATGTTCCTGGGAAAGTTAGAGCAGTAGAACTCATACTGATAATCACAAAAGAGAGCATGGGAAACCGAATCATTGACTTAACCACAGGATCCAGGTGGTGGCAGAAATGACCATGGCAGCAATAAGTACTACCTAAAAAGATTTTCCAACTGAGATATAGCATGACATAGCAATTCATTTCAAATACATTGCAGAATGGGATATTTTTGAAGAGTGTCTCGGGGAAGAAATTTTATCAAATTAAAAAGAAAAAAAAAACCTCCAAAGCTTTGATAATATTTTCCCCCTAAAACATTTCATTTCTAGAAGTGTATCCTTATCATTATCATCTCACATCAATATAATAAGAATAAAGTTCTATCCTGGGATATTGATACAATTACAGAACATATAGGAAATTATCTTCAGAACATTAAAAATTTGAGAATAATAGAACAGTACTTAGTCCAGAGACCATTTCTATTTGAATCCCATAGAAAAAGAGGAAAATGAGATGAATAAGAAACACAGTAATAACAGCTGGAATTCTGAAGGTGCCTCCAGGCTTGCCAGCACTTTATGTATGTGATTTCACCCTCAAAGCAGCCCTGTGAGATTGGTGCTGTTATTGTCCCCATTTTTTTGATGAAGAGACCCAGATTGGTAATATGATTGCCTAGGGTCACATAGATACACTATCTGAGGTTGGATTTTAACCCAGGGTCTTCCTGATCAGTGCTGTATTCACTATGCCTGACTGAATCAGAAACTGAACCCCAGAGAAGAGGGAGGTGTTCAGTTGTGGAGCCCCACTATACAATGCCCCTTTAGCAATCTCACTCCAGAAAAGGTTGCATAGCACTTTACTCACAGTTCATCCTTCATGCTCCCTAGAGGACCCGCACAGCTTATGGGCCAGAACACCACATAAAAACCAACCATTTAAGACCCCAGTGGAACAGAAACAGGATATAAAGTCATTATGAGGCTCTTGAAAAGAGCTGATTATTACAACTAGACTGGGCACTGATTTGGCTGTTTCCTAGCATAAAGACCAAAGAGGTAACACGTCAACTTGCATCTTTCTCTTTTTCTGACAAGAGAAACCTGGCATTTTTACCTGCAGAGAGATTATTTTTTCTTAAAGCCAAACTCAATCTGGAATCTATCATGTGGGTCACCAGGGAGCATCATGGACAGTATCTGTAACTGTGACTTTCCAAGTGGATGATTTTCATATAGACTCTTTATGAAGGCACAGGGCACAATCTGAAAAGCATCCACCTAAAGAAGGCATTTTGATAAGGGAAACTGAAGTAATGCAGTCCAGGAAAACTCAGTGGTTGGGAAAGTCAAAAGCCCTACATCCAAGTTCCAGCTTTTCAACCATCATTAAAAACAATCCATATTTCTAAACCTTTTTGAATGACAAAAGATTTTCCTCACAAATATCCATTGAGGTCAAGAGCACAACAATTACTGTTATGCCTACTTACATCTGAGGTTTCATGATATAAAGAGTATTAAGATCACTGATTTAGATCCTGAATAGAAAGAAGTAGCCATATAGTCCAGCCCTCTAATTTGAATAGGAGGGTGCAGGCTCTGAAATTTTAGGTGACTTGCCCAAGATCATAAAACTATCAAGTTAAAGAGGCAGCATTTGAATGTAGGTTCTGCTGACTCCAAGTCTTTATTATACCATGTCACTCAATGAGACATAGAGGGAAAATGTTCCAATACATGCTAAGCCAGGATCTGAACCCAGGCTTCCTGAATCTATATGTAGCCCTGTTTTCATAACATCACAAATTAGTTTTGTGAACTTGGGCATGTCATTTTCACTTCCTGGGCCTCAGCTTCTCCATATGTAACATTAAGGAATGGACTTCTTGATATCTAAGTTCCCTTCTATAGCTGACATCCTCTGCCATTGTCTGGATGTCTGGCTATCTCTCTTGCTCCCCCCTCCCTTCCCTTCTCTTTATGGTTAGAGTATTGAACTTGTAATCAAAAAGATCTTAGTTCAAATTCAGCCTCAGACACTTGCTAGTTATGTTACATGTCACTTAACTTCTGTCTTCCTCAATTTCCTCATATGTAAAATGGGAATAATATTAATAATACCTGCTTTCCAAGTAGGAGAAGACGTCATGAGGATTAAATGAGATCATATTTACAAAGTACCTGCTATACCACAAAGAACAATTAAATGCTTATTATTGTTTTTATTGTTAATGATGATGAAGTTATTGTTGTTATTATTTTTGAATTTATTTACTACCTAGATATTTATTTAAGCAAGCCAGAATGGCACAGTTGATAAAGACCTGCCCTCAGAATCAGGAGGACCTGACTTCAAATCCTGTCTCTGACAAATATTGACTGACTAACCTGGACAAATCACGTAATCTCTCAGTGTTCCTTGGTAACTATGTCAGACTAGAAATTGCAGAGAATGTGTTGATCAGTATTGGCAAAGAGAGTTTCCTCATCTGAGTTCCTTATATCAATGAAATCATGGGTTCAATCCTCATCCCTATTGTACATTATCATTTCTAAAATTCAAGATCTCCTCTTTGCCATCTAGCTCAAACCTACCTTTGTGGGCAGCCTTCACATTCTTCCCTTTCATGCCTACTGTTTGACCACTAAATCAGTTTTCTTGATGTTCCTTATACATGACTTTCTAGCATGCATTTCTGTGCCTTTGAACAGGCTGTAACTATGCCTGGAATGCCCTCCCTCCTCACATCTAACTCTTAGAATCCCTTCCTTCCTCCATAGCTCATCTGAAGGGCTCTCCTAAACAAGACTTTTCTTGATCCTCAACTCTTGCTAATACCTTCTTCCCAACACAACCAAAAACTTTGCATTTGCATTTAATAAGTAATGTAGTACAGAGTCAGTAATCCACTGTAATGGGAATGCAAATTTAAAGATCTTCCCTGCCCCTAGGCTAAAGTGCACCTGGAGCCTGGGGTGGGAGGCTTGTTTTTCAGTAGATACTTCTTGATTGGCCAGTGAGTCAATAAGGTGTTACATTCTCTGAGGCAGGAGAAGGCTATATAAGCCCTGATGTGTAACTTTGTTTTGGGGCTCACTTTGAGAAGTGTTCTGTGATTTGATCTGGATTCTGGGAAGCCGTTGTCCAGAGCCCCCCGGCTTTGAAAAACCCATATGTTGAAACCCAGATGTTGATTGGGTACGGATGTAATGGTTGGACAGTTTGGAAAGCTGTCTACTTGATCTGTTTCTGTCTTGATAATTCTGCCTGTATACTTTGAAGTTCAGGGTGCTGATCTTTTCCCCCTGAACGAGGTAAACGATATATGTCTGACTGATTAAAGTAAGCTTGTTAACCCATTTTGAGTTGCTTTCCTTTATCAAAGCAGATCCAAGAACCTGTGTTGGCAGAAAACCCTGAGGACGCTTGGGGTGCTTGCTGCTACATCCACCAAAACCCCTAGATATTTTTCATGTGAATTATTTTCTAACCATCTCTTTTAATTTTGTATTCATAAGTCTAACAATCAAATGTAGGGACTTTACATTTATTTGTAATGAATTCCATCTCATTCTAGTTGGTCCTGAAATATAGCCTGAAATCCTTTTGAATCCTGATGCTGTCACTCAAAGTTTTAGTTATCCCTCCCATCTCTAAATACAGTGGCATGAAATCCATAAAAAAAAAAAATAAGTAATGTAGATTAAAAGTCAGAGGAATTTCACTGCTTATCTAGTTGTTTTTAGGGTTTTTTTTTAATTGTATAAATTATTTCCCTGGTTCTTCCAATTTCATTTTGTCAGTTTATAGAAATCTTCAAAATTGTTGATTTTTATACTAATTGATGTAGCATTTTTTTTCTTCTGGTCCTACTTTTTTCACCATTTGTTCATATAAGTTTTTTTCTATCACTCTTTAAAATTATTAATTTACTCATTTCTTACAGCATAGTAGTACTACATCACATTCATATACCATAACTTATTCATCTATTCTTCAGCTGATGGGAATCCCCTTAATTTCCATTTTTTTGCCACCACAAAAAGCATTTGTAAAATATATATATATATATATTTACTTACAGAATTTTTTTCTTATTTCTTTGATGACTCTTGGTTATAGGCCTAGCAATGGCATAGCTCAGTCAAAGAGCATTTAACATCTACTAATCTTTTTTGTTTATAATTACAGATTGCTTTTCAAAATTATTATACCCATTCACAGATTTATAAACAAAAATGCATCAATGTTCCTTTTCCCATAGAATTCCCAACATTTTTCATTTTCCATTTTTTTGTCATCTTTTTCACTCCAAAAAGTAGAATCTCTGAGTTGCTTTAATTTATAATTCTCTAATTATGGATATTTGGAGCATTTAAAAAAATTAGCTACAAACCTAACCGGGGTTTCTTCCCTTGTGAATTTCATGTTAGTAACTTTAGATTATTTATCAATTCAGGAATGTCCTTTGTTCTTAGGAACTTAAATATTTTTCTTTTAGATCTTAGAAATGAAATCTTTATCAGAAAAATGTGGAAAGCTTAAAAACTGTAATCAATGCAATGATCATTTATTATTCCAGAGCACAGATGATAAAGCATACTTCCTACATATTGAAAGAGAGGGGATATATTTAGGGTACAGAATGAGGCATATATATATATATATATATACACCCACACACACACACACACACTCACACACACAATACGTATATACACATATATTTATGTGTATATTTATCTATGTATATATTATATAATAAACAATAAATATTTGACTACAAATAAACATATATATATACATATGGATATATACTTATATATATTCACATTAGTAAGCATATGTGTGTATATATGTATATACACACACACACATTTCTCTCATTCTATAACCTAAATCTATCATTTCTCTGTCAGAGTGTGTATATGTATATGTAAATACATGTACACATACTAATATATGCATACCTACATATATGCATGCAAGAAGTAGATATGAACAATTTTCATAGCATTGTATAATATACATAGTGTTTTAGTTATTCATATTGTCTTTCCAGATAGATAGTAAGTTCCCTGAAGTCAGGGAGTGGTTAATTTCTATCTTTGCATCTTTCCCCAGTCCCTAACCCAGAACTAGATATGTCATGGGTATTTAATAAATTCTTGATTGCTATTTCCTGTTGCTGATAACAACAATGTCCATTAGGTGGAATACCAGTAGAATGTTTGAGGGAATTCAATCAATAGCATCCTGTATACTCAATATCCTTCAGTGATCTGAATCAGTGGTTAGATCAGCATCATTCATCTTGGTCCTGATCTTTTTTTGTGATCAGTCTGATTTTGTGTCACAGAGTCCAAAGTACAGATGCCTGGTTTTCCAAAGTGTAGAATTCTTGGTTTCCTGAGTGTTTAATACGTCCCTATGAAGCAAACCTTTGCAAAAGATTTAGCCTACAGGTTCAAAACAGAAACCCTACGGATGAGCTCCTTCACTTAATAATTCTCTCTGTCACATTAAATAACACTGACAAAAACACCTGGTCCTCAAAGCTGACTCTGCTTAACTTTGTCAACCAGAGACAGGGCTTTAGCTTAAACCAATACGCTAATATTTCTTCCCTTCTCTTTAAACAGCCCTACTTCCTGCTAGCTTGTATGCTCCATAGAATCCATCTTGAGCCCTCTACCCATTCACCTCTGCTCATCTCTGTCTATTCCTTTTTACAGTGCTCACATCATCCAGAAAACTTTCTCTGCTTAATCTTGCACAATCTTCTACTCATGGTCTCCTCAATTAAAAGGGGCACAGTTAATACACCTGCATTTAACTTGTATATGTCTGTGAAAAATATGCATATTCCTTTCATCCATGCATGTCTTATAATGGTAAGAAAAATACCCTTTATCCCATAGTAGGTTTATTGGAGAGCTCTAGGAAAGCAATCTATAAAAAATGGGAGGGCATTATTGACTGTGTTCAAAAACAAATGTAGAGTTTTAAGAATAAATGATATGCAGAATGGTTTAGTGAGAAAGAATTTAATTTGGAGTCATAGGAAATGATTTGGAATACTAGCTCTGCCATTTACTAACTATATGGCATTGGGCAAGTCACTTAATTTCTCCAGATCTCAGTCTTTAACTGTGAAATGGGGGGTTGGATTAAATAATCCCCATTGTATCGTCAAGCTTTAAATCTATGATGTTGACTAAATATAAATTATATTTGTGGTAGAAGAGACAGTAAAAACAGCAATTGAGGAATGTCTTATACAGGTTTTGGCATTTGAGGGATAGTAGATTCTGTGCCTATGCAAAGGCACAGAAAAAAGGAGATTCCATGTGTAAGCAAGAGCAAGAAGGCCAGTTTGGCAAAAAAAAAAAAAAATAAAGAAGTAGGCATGGAATGGAGTAATAAATGTTGAATACATTCTGAAAAGGTAGGTTTGAAGCAGATGGGAAAGAGTTATAAATGCCAACTTAAGGAATAAATATTTCCGTGTGAGGGTAACAGGGAATGACAGAGGCTGTTTGAATTGAGGAGTGACTTGGACAAATATGCTTTAGGAGCATTAATTTTTCTTTTACTATCCTAATAAATAAGTGAAATCAACTACAAACACACAAGGGATACCCCCAAAACTAGCACTATAAGGGCTTAGTCTTCATTTCTTAATCTATATAATTATAAATATTTGACTATAAATACATACATATATACACACGTGTGGATATGTACTTCTCTCTCTCTCACTCTCTCTCTCTCTATATATATATATTAGTAAGCATATGTATATATACATTTTTCTTTTTCATAGGCCCATCATTATTTTTCATGAATAATGTGATACAAACAAGAGAGTGCATCAGCAAATGTCATTAACAAGAAGGGGAAAAAAAGAACAAGCGGAGATGAAATCTTTTAGTAACCTGTTGTAATGAGAATGTAAATTTTAAAGATCTTCCCTGCCCCTAGGCTAAAGTGCATGTGGAGCCTGGGGTGGGAGGCTTGTTTTTCAGTAGATACTTTTTGATTGGCCAGTGGGTCCAAAAGGTTGTTACATTCTCTGAGCCAGGAGAAGGCTATATAAGCCCTGATGTGTAGCTTTGTTTTGGGGCTCACTTTGAGAAGTGTTCTGTGATTTCATATGGATTCTGGGAAGCCGTTGTCCTGAGCCCCCCCCAGCTTTGAAAAACCCAGATGTGGAAACCCAGATGTTGACTGGGTGTGATAGTAATGGCAATTAAAGATTCCCCTGTATTGGCTTGGTTTTCAAACTGATTGTGTTAAAACCCAGAGCTTGTTAATCCCACCTGTGGGATGGAATGGTTGATGTGCAAAGAAAGTCTTGAACTGGGAGGAGCTTGTGACTTAGATTTGGAGAGACACAAGAGAGAGGCAGAAGGACTTTTTGGAAGCAGCACCCATGTGGAGGCAGAGAGAGAGACTGAGAAGGATTGCTGAGGGCTACTTTGAATTGCCCTGGACTTTTGAGACCTGCCCCCGGAGCTGCCAAGGACTGAGGAGACATGGCTGTTTTGCTGGTACTTTGTCTGTCTGTTTTGATGTTGTTTTGCCAGATTTGTCCACTGGTGAAAGACAGTCCTGTTGAAGAAGTCCTGGAACCTGGATGTTGGCTAAGAAGCCCCGAGACTGTCCTGCAGACAGAGAGTGAATACTGTCCACCAGTGAAGGACAGTGCTGTTGTTGCAGGGATCTGGAGACTGTCCTGCAGACAGAGTGAATACTGTCCACTGGTGAAGGACAGTGCTGTTGTTGCAGGGGTCTGGAGACTGTCCTGCAGACAGAATGAATACTGTCCACTGGTGAAGGACAGTGCTGTTGTTGCAGGGGTCTGGAGACTGTCCTGCAGACAGAGTGAATACTGTCCACTGGTGAAGGACAATGCTGTTGTTGCAGGGGTCTGGGAACCTTTCTGTTGGTTCAGAAGCCCTGAAGAAGGATTTTCTTGTTGTATGTTTACAGAAATCCTGGGAGAGGGTTTTGCTAATGTTTTCAGGGGTTCTAGGACTGTTTTACAGACAGAGGATGAATCGATGAAGGGACTGGCAATGTATCTTGTGGCCTTGCTGAGCCTTGTCTCCCCAGGAACTAAGATTGCTGAGAACTTGCCTCCTGTCAAGATGAAGAAAAGACCTCCATTTGGGTATTAAGTGCTATGTTTAAACTTGATGTAACTCTGGGGTAGATTCAATTGAGATCCAGGGGTGGGGAACTTTTGACCTTTTGGTGCTCTGTGATTGACAAATGAAGGTACTTTACTTATGTTTGGAAACTAATCTCCATTTGAGAAGAGGGGCTTTGTGGTGGACTAAATGAGGTACAGCCTAGGGGTGGAGTAGTATTTAGACCAGGGACTTTGTAATTGATTGAATGATTGGAAGGTCCTGGGGTGGAGTAGTCCTTGGAGATTATTTAATCACATTTAGTAAATGCTGTATTTGGAATGATGTCATGTTTTGATCTTCTCTGTTCTTGGTTGGTCACTGAATAAAATGGAGAGCACCTATGCTGGTATTTTGAACCTTGGGAAGTTGCCTTTCCTTGGCATTACATTACATTACATTACACTGGGTATGGATGTAATGGCTGGACAGTTTGGAAATCTGTCTACTTGACCTGTTTCTGTCTTGATAATTCTGCCTGTATACTTTGAAGTTTGGGGTGCTGACCTTTTTCCCCTGAACAAGGTAAACGATATATGTCTGACTGATTAAAGTAAGCTTGTTAACCCATTTTGAGTTGCTTTCCTTTAACAAAGCAGATCCAAGAACCTGTATGGGCAGCCACCCTGAGGACGCTTGGGGTGCTTGCTGCTACACATGTTTGGGTCTACATTGATTTCTCTCTACTTATATCTCTAGTTCCTTTATAGAGTAATGCATCTTAAAAATGCATCCTTCTTTGCTGCATGTACAAAAATACCACTTAGTGCATATTTACTAAGTTGGATCATACTTTCCTTAAATGAAGATTCTCTGAGAGTTTTAAATAACAAGAGATGAACCTGGGAAGAAGACCTAGCAATTGTATATGACATTTGCTTAAAGATAAGAGCGGAAATTGGAGAGGGGTAGCAGAAGTATCAGATATTTGATCATTAAAATATATACACAAACTAACTGTACTTAGACATGTTTTTTTTCTTTAACAGCTTTTTTTTGGTTGTTCTTTGTCTGTCTTAAATATAAAATTATTTGTCTTTGTTTTGCAGTTAAAAAAATGCTTTTCTGTTTTTAAATCACCTACATTTCCCATTCTACCTCAGAGATCAAGGTAGGGGTGTGTGTAGGAAAGGGAACAGGAATAAACATTTATAGAGCACTTATAACATATAGGACATACTATCAATTGTTTAACAAATACATCTCATTTGATCCTTGCAACAATTCTGGGAGTTTGGTGCTGTTATTATCCTTATTGTTTAGATGAGGAAAATTAAGGCAAACAGAGGCTAAATGACTTGTCCAAGGTCACATAGCTAGTAAGGGTTTGAGGCCAGTTTTGAGCTCAGGTCTTCCATGACTCCAGGTTCAGCACTCTATCAACTGAGCCACCTAGCTGCCTTTTTTTTTTCCTTAACAAAGAATAAAAAGGGAAATAAAACAGTTTTTAAAAACCTGATTAATATGTAAAAAATATCTGTTATTTGTATGATTACAGATCCATAGTTCCCCAACCTCTACAAAGAAATGGGGAGATTTGCCATGAATCTTCTTTGGGGCCATATTTGTTCAATATATTTTCATAGTATTTACTTAGGATTGTTTGTCCTTGTTTTTATTCATTTGCATTGTTAGAGCCATTTGGAATATTCTTTTTCTAGTTCTTCTAGCTTCATTTCACATCAGTTATTATGTTTTCCTATGCTTTCATGAATTCTTTATATTTATCATTTCTTAAAATGAAGTAAAATCCCATTGTTATTTGTGCATGACAACTTGCTTAACTATTCACCAACTGAAGAGAAAGTTTTGTTTCTAGTTTTTTGCTACTAAAAACGCTTTTATAAATCTTTTGGGGTGCATGGAGACTTTCTTTTTTGTTACTGATCTTCTTAGATTATTTGTCTAGTAGTGGGATCTTTAGGTCAAAAGATGTTAGTTACTTTTTTTGAATATATCCAAACTGCATTCCAGAATGTACAAGGTCATTTCTTTATCACACACTCACGGCTTTATTTTTCCTCAGCTTTTTACAGAAAAATGCTGAGGGGTAAAGGAGAAAAGTGGTTCCCATGGATTTGCTCTTGAATTTAGCTCTGCAGTCTGTGCCCACCTCCCTCTAGACTCTTGGAGAGCATTTTACATAGAAAGCCTGTGGGTCTAAAGCTTGCTTTTTTTTAAAACATGACCCAAACTCTCCTTTTATGTAAATCAAGCAAATCTATCCTGTCATTACAAAGCTATATCATAATGCTTCCCTTTTTTATTATTCAGAAGCTAAAACTCTCCAGGAAAAAGCAAAAATCTTCATAGAACCCCAGAATCCTCCCCAGGGCTACAATGGATATGGTCCAAGTCCATGATTGACAACAACCCATGTTCTCTGAAAAGTACTTTGCAGAGTTTGCCTGATGAGGCCCATAGAAACATGGGAGCAAGAAGAAAACAAGACCACCATGTAGTTCATTTGGGACTCGTGCTTTAAATGACTCACCATTTCTAGATTTATATGTTCATGGCACTCATTTCATTCAAATAATCAATAAATATTTATAAAGTAAATTCTCATGCATGGCACTAATATACTCACTAGCTATCAAAATCCTTTCCCTGTGCACAAATGATTTTAATATCAGCCCAATAGGTATCAACGATGATCAATGTGTTAGAGTGGAAAGAGAGGTAGGTTTAGAGTCAGAGAACTAGAACAGGGTTCAAGTGTTGCCTCTGACATTTACTACTCTTATAACCTTGGGCTAAATCATAAAATGAAGAGGTTGAGCTAGTTGACTCCTAAGGTGCCCTCTTGTTCTAAATCTATGGTACTGTGTTCATAGATGTCACAAAATATAAGTGCTATAGAAATCAGAGAAGTGAATATTCACTCTCCTCTGGTGTGTTTAATAAAAGTATTATTGAGAAAGTGGAATTTGAGCTAGTTGTCAGGAAGAGAGGAAAAAGAATGGAATTCTAAGGTGGAGGAATGATATAAACAAAGGCATGGAGATAAGACAATGTAAGACACATCCTTCAGGTGGTGCAGTGGATAGTGTACTGGGCTTGTGTGATTCTGGGCAAGTCACTTAATCTTGCTTGTCTCGGTTTCCTCATCTGTAAAATGAGCTGGAGAAGAAAATGCCAAGAAAACCCCAAATGGGGCCACAAAGAGTTGGGATGACTTAAACGACGCAGTAACAAGAACAAGACACATAATGATGATGCAGGGTAGACTAATGAAGCTAGGATGGGAATTTGTGTAAGAAATCTTGGTGAATGAGGCTGCATATATAGTCTGGAGAAAATGTTGGTTGGCTTGAATGCCAAACGAAAGAGAAAGATTTTTTTCCCTATAAAACTAGAGAACCTCTAAATGTTTTCAGTGTAAGCATGTCTCATGTTAGCAGCTCACATATTGTGAGCATTTTACATATATGAAATCTCTCCACACACTTTGTCTCCTCCTGATGCTCTAAAAGACTCAGTGGTATAGGTAGGAAAAGTATAATTATCTGTATTATCTTACAGTCACACAAATGCAGTGAATTGTTCACAATCATATGGGTAAGGTGAGAGCCAAGATTCAAACACAAGCCTTGGGACTCCAAATTCACTGAACTTCCCACTACTACATCAATTTTGTTCTAATGATATTAAAACACAAGCATGGGAGGCTAGGTGGTGCAGTGAATAAAGCACCAGCCCTGGAGTCAGGAGGACCTGAGTTCAAATCCAACCTCAGACACTTAACACAAAAACCTAGCTGTGTGACCTTGGGCAAATCAATTAACCCCAATTGCCCTACCTTCCCCCTTCCAAAATACAAACAAACAAAAAAACCAAGCATGTGTACACACAATAAAATAACAGTTTTATCATCATCATCATCATCGTCATCATCATTTTAGGAAAATTCACCTAGGTGGGATGGAAAATAGAAAGTGAAGTTAGGAAAGTCTGTTAAGAATCTTTTGCAATAATACAGGCATAAGAGAATAACGTACCCACATGAAGGCATCTATTGCTAAATGGATCTATTAATAATAGACTGTGGGCTGCTTTTGACCTTCAAGGCCTGATTTAACACCACTGTGAAGCGTCACTTCCAAAATTAGGGAGCCCCACTGCCAAAGTCCCTAACATTCTGTCCAACTCTGCTGATAAGTCCTGGCCATTGGGTTTTGCTCTGATTTTCACCTAATAGGATTTTAAAACAATTATTCCTAAAACACATCAAGTAGCCCTTAGCACTGGGGATATTTTTAAAGCTTCATGAGTAGGGGTGACAAGGAGCTGTGTAAATCTATGCCATTAAATCCTTGGGGATAAAGTATTTGCTTTCTCCCATAGCATGGAGCTATAAAAATAGTTGGCTTAGGAGAATTAATTAGAATAAATCTAGCCATGTATTAGAAGTAGCCACTTCTCTTATACAGGTCTCTCACCCTTAGACTCTTCGATCACCTAAGCCTATTACCTGTGACTAAATATTCAGTTTCTTCTAACTCTGTGAGAAACATGCTTAAACGAGCCGCACCTGAACAAAAACATTAACTATAAAATCCATCCTTTCAACATATTCTCATTGAGTCTTAACTTTGTGTATAGTCCTGCACTAGCCAGTGTGTGTGTGTGTGTGTGTGTGTGTGTGTGTGTGTGTGTGTATGTGTGCGCACGCACGTGTGCGGGTATTAGGGGGGAGAGATGAATGAAACATGAACTTTTTCTTGAAGTACCTGAGAGTCCAGCTGGGTTTCTCCTGTATAGGTATAAAAAGGAGTAAAATAGCAGGTAATGAAAGTGGGGGCTTTGAGCTGGGCCTTGAAGAATACTTAGGGCATCAATAGTGACCAATGTAAACAGTAATCAATATTATTTATAAGAAAGTCAATGACTGATAGCTGAAATTCTGCCATTCTTCCATGCCAAAGCTGCATGTTTCTTGCCTTCTTCTGATATCTACCAAAAATGTTAATAGTCTACAAAGACCTGAGATCTTCCCAAGTCAATAACTAGCCAGGAATTTTGTTTAGATTATCTCACTGAAATATAGTACAGTAATCTCTGTATAAATAAGTATGATATCTGAGATCTACCAATAAAACAATCTATTTAAAGAACAGCAGTAAAAGATTTTCTAAAAGCATATTTAGGATATGCACATCTTATGTAGTCTAGCAACAAGTTGAGCACATCAGATTCACCAATCAACAATTGAGAGAAAACAGCAGAAATGGTGGACATGTTCATTACAGAGAACATAGAATCATAGGATCATATGAATTAGAAGGGACATTAGAAGCCATTTATCCACCCCTCCCCTTTATTTCTAGGTGAGGACACTGAATCCCTGAAGCTATAGAGATTAAGTGACTTGCCTAAGGTCACACATGGAGTATGAGAGAGTGGATTTGGATTCAGGCCCTTAGACTTCACATCATTCTTTCACTATGTAAACAAGGGGGAAGCTCAATGATTCCTGGGTGGGACAAAATTCTCACAAACCATTTTTGATATCTGTTAGCCCATCTGCCTGTCCTTTAACTAATCCACTTGTTTAATACTCTTAAAGATCCCTGGAGTCTTCTTTCCTTGGCCTTTCAGCAGTCAGTCAAGTTTGGTACTGCAAACAGCAATTGAAGTTACTCTACCTACTGAGATCAGAGATATTGTGTGCAGATGTTGTCAGCTAGATCAATGCACTGATATTAATTATATTAATATTTAAAAGATGGTAAAATGAAGGGGCAGAAGGTGCCTTAGAAATTACTGAACATATGTAGTTCAGCAAATGGCTTCAGTTTTCTCAGTCAAGTCCAGGATCTCAGTGGAGTAAGTGAGTGAGTGAGGAGAAAGGGAGGTGTGGGGAGGGGGAACTTGAGTAAGGAAGAAAAAATGGGGAATGAGATAGGGTATCAACTAGATAATAATAACAATGATGATGATGATGATGATAAATATTGTCTTGCTGAAGGGAAGGGCCAGTTGATGGTAAATAACATACTTTGTATTAGGGCCAGGCCTCCATCATATGAAACTGCTATCTCTGAAGTTACCAGTGAACTCTTGTCAAATTTGATGATTTTTATCAGTTCCTTCCTCAATTTCTCAGTTCCTTCTCTTTCTAACCTATATGCTACATTTGATACTGTTGACCACAATGACTTTTTTTTTTGCTTTTTGGAGGACAATTGGGTTAAGTGACTTGTCCAAAGTCACACAGCTAGTAAGTCTGAGGCTGGATTTGAACTCAGGTCCTCCTGACTACAGTGCCGGTGCTCTATTCACTGTACCACCTAGCCACCCTTGGTGACTTTCTTAAATACCCTTTTCTTTCTAAATTTTTGTGTTATTACTTTCTCCTGGTTCTCTTCCTACTTGCCTGACCAATTCTCAATCTGCTTTGCTGCCTCACTTAACATATCACACCTCCTAACTTCAGGTCTTCACCTAGACTCTTTCCCTTGGCCTTCTCCATGTCCCTGCCCCTGCTCTTCCCCCACCTACTTCTCTGTCTCTCTGATTCTCTCTCTCTCTCTCTGCCTCTGTCTCTCTGTCTCTGTGTCTCTCTAATTGTTTTTATGCAAAGGGCTCAAAATTCCACATATCAAGTCTCAGTCTCCTCCCCCCCACTTCCAATCTCATGTCACCCACTGCCTGTTGCACATTTTCAACAGGATGTCCTGGAGTTATCTCAAATTCAATATCTCTAAAGCAGAAATTCTCACTTTTCCTCTCCAAAACCAAACATCAACAACAACAACATAAAAACCCAAACCTATTCCTCTACCTTATTTTTTTTTATAAAGTAACACCATGCTTTTAGTCTCCCAAGTTTATATAACTTTTGCACTACCCTCAGTTCCTTACTTCTCCCCAACCCACCAATCCAATGAGTTGCTAAATCTTAGCATTTCTGCTTCCACAGCATCTCTCTCACCTTGCCCTTTCTCTCACATAGCCACTACCTTGGTTTAGCCCTCATTATCTCTTGCCTATAATTCTTCAATGGCCTCATAATTGCTCTCCCTATGTGAAATCTATCCCCATTCCACTCTCATTTTTCATTGAAGTGCCAAAGTGTTGTTTATAAAGCTCAGGTCTGACCATGTTCATCTCCTACTCAATAGCCTCCAATGACTCTCCATTGTCTCTAAGGTAAAAGTGAAAAACTACTGCTTAACTTTCAAAGTCAGCCTACCTTTTCAGCTTCATCATTCACCGCCCCCACTCTATATCCTCACCCATGGTAGTCCATCTATCTCCTTTGTGATTCTAGAGAACAATTTTCCTTGCCTAGAATATGCTCTCTCCTCACTAATGCTTCCTAGAATCTCCACTGCCTTCAAGACATCACTTTATACCTGCTTCTACACAAAGCCTTCCATGGCCATACAGCTAGAAAATATCAGGGACAAGACTGGAAGTGAGTCCTTCATTACTCCAAATTCAGTACTTCTTACTACACCATGCTGTTTTCCCATTTTAAGGGTGAGGAAACCAAAGCTCCAGGAGGTGAAATGAAGTAAAGTGCCATGGGCTATAAGTAGAAGAGCCAAGAGTCAAACCCAGATCTTCTGACTCCAAGTAAAGTGGTTTTTCACTATATCCTACACTAGTGGGAGATAAAGAAGGAACAGGGAATGAGCATTCGTATAGCACCTACTATATGGCAGGTGCCGTGCTAAGCAGTTTACAAATACTATCTTATTTGATCCTCACAGAAACTCTTCAAGGTGGGTGCTCTTATTGTCCCCATTTTACACATGTAAAAATTGAGGCAAACAGGAATAAAATGACTCAACCTAAAACATAATCATTAGAAAGGGTCTGATACAAGATTTGAACTCAAGAGTCTTTCTGTCTCAAGAAACAGAGGTCTGTCCAATGCACCAACTAGCTGCTTCTAGAGACATGGGATTTTCCCTTTCCTGACACATGTAATACCATTTAAGAATAAGCCTCTCTTTCACTGTGAATTAGGCAGTCATGTCTCCTTCCTTTGTTCTGCTTTCCTTTTGCCCAGTTCTTATGTAAGGAAAATAAAAAAGTAGCATTCACCCTCTCTTAGACCACTAAGGCCAAGGACAGAAAACAGATTAGAGTGAACCTCTACCCTCCCTTAAAACAAAGCAAATTGCCCCAAAGTCCATTGCCTGACTGGCTGTGGATCTAGCATTGATTATATGTTATCTGTGTACTATTCATGTATAAATGAGAAATGCCTCAGATTCAGAAGCCCACTTCAGAAACTCAAGAGAAACACATTATCTGTAAGACCTTTCTCTCTTTTGAGACTTGTAACAGCAAAGAGAATAAAGTCTTTTACTCATGTTTTATATTCTAATATTGAGACCAACCCCATCCTCTATACTAAAATTAGAGACATATATTTTACATGTGAAATCTCAAAATTTAAGACCATTAAATGACTAAAAGTAGAAATTTATAGCTCTTGAGAGAATTGTACTTTTCAACTTTTTTGATTGTTTGTTTTTAATGTGATGATCTACTTTGTTCAGAGGGGAAAATACTATTTTGTTTAGTAGGGGAAAAAAATTCACTCCCTTAATAGAAAGTTGAATCAGGGGGAAAAAAAAGACTGGATTATATCACCAAACAGAAGGGAAAGCAGAAATAATGTATATGAATGTTTCAAACACTTAGCACCTTTTCTCAGTTAGGACATTTTACCTATATATCTGTAAGAGAGAGACTACACATCTACAATGCAGGGAAATTAAAGGAAGCAGAGAGCCTCTGCCATAGGATCAATTGATTAATTTCTCCTTCTACACTACAAATGATCTCTAGAACCATAGGACCTTCCTTCCTACACCTATGACACCCCCCTCGCATTGCCTGCCTTAGCTGCCTCTGGATACAACCCTTGTCCAATTGGCATCGTAATGTCCCTCTAATCTGTGAAGCCCTACTGAAATTTATCCTGCTAATCAAGCAGATCAGCTTCAGCACAGCACTAAGTGGGGATGCATTAGAGTGCAAACACCAAAAAAGGAAAAGTCTAGGGATGAAATCAAAGAAGTGCTAATGGCGACTTTTTAATAAGGGCCCATTACTAAAGTTGCTATGCAGTATGCTCTGCAAGATGCAATCCTCCAAGTGAATGTTTAGTGAGCCTGCTATGGCACTGAGGTAGTAATATTCATAAGGCAATGTACCTAGAGTCAGAAAGACCTGTGTTCAAATCCAGACTTAGATATGTGTTATCTGTGTAACCCTGAGGAAGTCATTTAATCTCTGTCTGCCTCAGTTTTTTCAACTATAAAATGGTGATAATAAGACTATCAACTTTTAGGGTTGCTGTGATGATAAAATGAGATATTTAGTAAATGCATATTACAGTGTCTAGAATGTTGTAGGAACTTAATAAATGCTTATTCCCTCTATACCTTAACACCTCATTTATTTGTATGTTTAATAGTGTTCCCTTCTCCCCACTTCCAAATAAACTCAGGAATTCTACTATGATTTGTTGCCCACTTACAGTATTACAACATGAAATTTTTTGATTGGCTGCTGAACCTGGACTTTGTGTTCCTAGAGAAGGCAGAGTGACTTCAGACCTTCTCTAAGCTAGTCACCAGGAATGATGAAAGCATGTCAGAATAGCAGTTTGATCTCTTCTGTGTCTATTCTTTCATGTTCTCATATGAAAGGGTACTGAAGGCAGCAGCAATCTTATGAACTTTAAAACATCAGAAGAACATACCACAAAAGGTCCAGGCACAGGGGTGGGGAACCTGCAGCCTCGAGACCACATGTAACCTTCTTGGTCCTCAAGTGCAGCCCTTTGACTGAATTAAAACTTCACTGAACAAATCCCCTTAATAAAAGGATTTGTTCTGTAATATGTGGACTCAGGCAAAAGCCCACACCGAAGGACCTAGAAGGCTATATTTATTTATTTATTCATTTATTCATTCATTCACTCATTCATTTATTTATTTATTTATTTGTTTGTTTGTTTGTTTGTATTTATAATATGTATGTATATATGTATATATAGTATAGCAGCAAGCACCCCAGTATACCCAGGGTGGCTGCCAACACAGGTTCTTAGATCTGCTTTTCTAAAGGAAAGCAACTCAAAATGGATTAACAATCTTGCTTTAATCAAACATATGTCATTTACCTAGCTCAGGAGAAAAAGGTCAACACCCCAAACTTCAGAGAATACAGAGGTTACAAGCAGACAAAAAATACAGATAGAGAAACATCAGCAGACAGGCTCCCAGCTGTCTGACCATTACATTCATACCTAGTCAGTTACCAGAGAGGGAAGCACCAAAATCTAGGTTCAAAGCCAGGGGGGCTCAATAGCTGCCCAGAGTCTCATCTGGTAAAATCATACAACTCTTCTCAAAGTGAGCCCCAAAACAAAATCTCATATCAGGGTATATATAGCCTTCTCATGGCTCAGAGAATGTCACAACCCTCTTGAACCATGCCAATCAATTATCAAGGTGTGAGCATTCCTGAAAAACAAGCCTCCAGACACAGGCTCCAGGTGACCACATTTAGCCAATTAGGGGGCAGAGTACATTTTCAAATCAAGGAAGCTTCTTTTGAGTCACTTAAGCCTATCAACAGGCCTAGGGGCAGGGAAGATCTCAAATTCCCATTCCCATAACATTAGGTATAGGAAAATGATTCAATACAATACAATAAGCAAAATACAACAATAATCATTACATCATTGCTCTAGAGTATAATGGCAAGCAAAGCAATACTTTGCTGCTTGTTTCAGCTATTCAAATGCCTTTGAGCCTCACCTTTAATTGTATAAAGTCTTTGTCGGAAACAATATACATTGTGTTGCCCTTAATGGTCCTAAGGGAGTTTGGAGATTTCCCTGTCCTTACTAGATCGAATATCATCATTAAGGAGGAGCTTGTGGAAAGAGTGGAACAGGAAGGAGCAGAGCAGAAAAAAGCTGGAGCACCAGCTGGGACCAAGAAGAACTAAAAGGGAGAATGCTTATGATTTTGGCATTCTGTCTGTGTTGATGTTATTCTGTCAGAACAAAGAGGACTTTACCTGGAAGTGCTGAAAGAAGGCTTCACTGCTGATACAGAAGTCCTCAAAGAAGGCTGTACTACAGTTTACAAAATTCCTGAAAGAGGGCTTTACTGATTTACAGAATTCCTGGGACTTTGCTGTTGATTTGTGTTTGATTTCTCAGACAGAAGCTTTGTCTGATGGTTTGTGTTACTTCATCAGACAGAAATTGAATTGAGATGATAGTGCCAGGAATGTGCATAAATATCATTGTAGCTCTGTTAAGCTTTGTCTTCCTAGAAATAGAAACTGAAGGGCTTAGAGTGGAATAGTCCCTGTGGGTTGAGATATAGAACCAGAGCAGAGAGTTGCCTGCATGTAAATCCAGGCAAAAGTCAGATGAATCCAGGCAAGAGCTGGGACCATAAAAGAGGAGCCATAGTGTTTGGAAGTCAGCCTTGAGTTAAGATAAAAGAAGACTTTACTTGGGTACTCAGTGCTGACTGATAATGTTGTAGTTTACTGTGATAGGGGTGGATGGTGTTTGTACTTTCTTTTTTATTTTTGCTTTTTGGAGGGGTCGGGTAGGGCAATTGGGATTAAGTGACTTGTCCAAGATCACATGGCTAGTTTTGTGTTAAGTATATGAGGCCAGATTTGAATTCAAGTCCTCCTAACTCCAGGAACGGTACTCTCTTCACTGTGCCACCTAGCCACTCCATGTTTGTACTTTCTGCTACCTTTGAGGATGATTGACTTAAGGATGATCTCAAGTCAAGATGAAAGAAGACTTTACTTGGGTACTTATATTGATTGAAGAGATTGTGACATACTGAATGATATGTTTTTGACTAAGACTATGTGGCCACCTTAGTTATAAGTTGTTATGTTATATTGTGAATGTTGTGCTGTAGTTTTTTGAATGTTTTCCTTTAGTTTGTTGCTGAATAAATAGAGAGTTCACTATACTATGCAATTAGATTCTTAAAGTTATTCACAGCAGAATTCTTCAGGACAACTGGTCATGATTGACTTTACATTGAGCTGCAAGGGATATGAGATATCATCACATACATTACTTTTAACTTATATTGCTGTTTGACATCTGTTTCTAAAAGGACCAATGCTGTCATTGGGTGATGTCTTGACTTATTCACAAACTGGATTTAAATGAGGAAGAGTTTCACAAAGTCATCAGCCTCACTCTGTCTTCCAGTATCATCAAAATCCAGTGGCAAGACAAAAGTCAAAATGACTGATGATGGCCCAGGATGCAGTGGATGACCTTGGAGTCTTCAACGTCTGACTAAACTCTAAGTGCTCCACACCAACTGCTTCAGTGGCCTTCATGACCATTGGAACAAATTGTTCACATCCACGAATTCCACCAGGGGAAGTCTTCATATGCTTGGGCAAGACATGTTCCCAACTAACTGATGGGTTTGAGATTACCTTCAACCTGGTTAGCCCATCTGCTGAGGCCGTTTTACCTGGGCTCAGGCCCAGGCTGTACATATTGCAGCTTTTTAGAGCCACTGTGAAAATTTCAAATTAGAGATGAAAAACCAAGGTCCAGAGAATTTAAGATATTAACATCCTCTTACTCAAGAGTCAATGAGCTTCCCTTTGAACCAGGATGCCTACTAAATTAGGAAGCCATGTAATTTATCCTACTCTGCATGTATCTTATATGTAACAACTTCTTTACATGGTGCTTCCTCTACTAGAATGCATGTTTCTTGAAGAAAGATCCTATTTACCTTTCTTTGAATCCCCACATTTAGAACAGTAACTGTCTCATGCTGAGTGCTTAATAAACGTTTGCTGATTGACTTACTCACAACATCTCTCTGATGGCAAAAACTGCTAACTTCTCTTGCCTAGCCTCACTTTCTGTCCTCGCCCTAGCCACATGTTCACAGATTCCCAGAAACATTATGGGTCTAGATATGATACCATCAGGCATTTCAAACTCATATCATGAAATAAAACAAACCAGACAAGAGTCATATGGGGCTCAGCGTGGGAACAGGAACAGCATGAGGCCCTGCCCCAAGTTGGGGAATTAAGCTTTGGGGTCAGTTCAGAGCTACACTATAAAAATACTTTTTCCTATCCCACAGCATTGTTGTTGCAGTAAAGGAGCTGGCCAAGAGGTCAGAGAAGCTGCATGCCCAGACACCTCTCACAAAAGGATCAGTCCCCACAAGTCACTGTGATAAAGCATGTAAGCACATTGAACAAAAATTGGCCAGGTGCCCAGGAGCCAAGGGGGACCTGCTGCTGAGGTTTCAAATCAGCTCATGCCTCCTCTGGGAATAGCTCTGAAGGCAGCCAAGCATCCAAGCACCCGAGTGCCAGAACAGCTGAGCTGTCCCACACTTTAAGACGCAGCTGTGCTGAAGGAGTAATTTTGATTTTGTTTTTGTTATATTGTTCTTTTCTTTGCCACCTGCAATAACATTTTTCTGCCCAGGGGGTCTGCCTGAAGTCACCAAGAACTTAGGACTCCTCAGTGCTTCCCTGTTTCATTTATAGCTGTACTTATCTCTAAAATGGGATAGTACTACCCATCATGATGACTTTAACAGTCTAACTGTGAAAATGAAATGAGAGAATGACAATGTGCTTTGAAAACTATAACATGCTAAACATATGAAAAAAATTAGTAGTGTTTTTAAAAAAATTGTAAATGTATATAATAAAATGACATGGTACATTGATAAATTTATAAACAAACATGTATATGTATAGATGTGTATGTGTGTGTACACATATTTAAGTAGCTGAGTTACCAGGTATTGTTAATATTAGAATTGTGTGTGTTCTAATAGGGACCAAGCTCCTTTCTGGTCATCCAAGTAACTCTGGAAAGCAACATATATCCAGAGCCTTAAGCAGTAGATGTGGTGGGAGGTAGAAATAAGGATCAAACAAGGCTTTCAAGAAATCAGTATCCAGGGAATCATTTTTCCTTGCCTGCCTCAAACTCCAAACACTCTTTGAAGTACAGGCCAAATGCTACCTCCTTTCAAGAGTTCTTAGTACCCCACATGTATCATCTTTTACATAATATTGTGCTCTGGGACCATGCTACATCCCCATAATAGAATATAAACTTCTTGAGGTCAAGGACTGTTACATTTTTTTTTTTGTAGCCCAAGTGTCTGGCAAAAATTCTTGTCAAGTAGTGAGGGCTTAATAAATACTGAGTAATTCATTGGTTATTGATGGTTTGCAGGACCATATAATCAAAATTTCAGAGTAGGGGCTCAACTTGTGATTCATAAGCTTGTTTATAGCCAAAGTCTATGTGTATACATACACAGATAGAACATATATATTTATAGATGCATATACATAACCATGCTTATATACATATAAATAGAAAACCAGTTAAATGGAACATTGTAATTCAATCAAATTGGTTTCTTTGATAATTCTACGTTTTATTTTTTTTTACTTTTAAAACTATTATTCTGAGAAGAGGTCCATAGATTCCACCAATAACAATGGTCCATGACATAAATAAGATAAGAACCTTTCTGTAGAGCTAGAAGGGACCTGAGAGATCACTCAGTTCAACACATTCATTTAAAGATACAGAAATTGGAAGTTTAGAAAAGTTTAGTGACTCATCCATGATTATACAGGTACAGAGTCAGGATTAGAATCTTTTCCAATACTCTCAGCACTGCACTAAGTTTGATCTTTTAAAATTATAGCTTCCATGGAGCTACTGTCATATTTCTGCAATGAATTATTGCAATGCATTATTTAACCACGAGGATTTCAATTCCTTGTTCAACATGGGGTACAGTAACTAAAACAAAATTTTATTTACTTATGCTTTTGTTAGAAAAAGGGGTATATGAAACTAGGTTTCAGAGGTATCTGGGTGCTATCTTTAAATTCCTCCTAATTGTCACCCACTTCCTAGCACAGGGCCTGGCATATAATAGATGTTTAATAATTTTGGGGGGTGGGGGTTGAAAGATTGAGATTCTTGAGGAAGAGCAAATGCTTGGCTATTGCCAAAACTGTAAATGCTACTTCAAAAAAAGCCACAACATACTTTCTTTCTGTAATAGTAATGGAATTTAAAAATCACCCTGTATTGGCTTGGTTTTTGGGTTGAGTGTTAAGACCCAGGGCTTGTGAATCCCACTTATGGGACAGACTCGTTGACCTGAAAAAAGAGAGCTGAACTGGGAGGAGCTGGTGCTGTGGATTTAGAGAAGGCCTGAGCAGAGAGAGAAGCAGAAGAACTTTTGGGAGCAGCATTGTGGAAGATTGCTGAGGGCCAGTTGGAGCTGCCCAGGACTTTTGAGAGCTGCCACCCAGCGTTGCCAAGGACTGAGGAGACATGGCTGTGATGCTGGTGTTTTGTTTGTCTGTTTTGATGTTGTTTTGCCAGATTCATCTGCTGGTGAAGGACAGTGCTGTTGTTGCAGAGGTCCTGGAACCTTGCTGTTGTGAACCAACAGAAGCCCTGAAGAAGCATTTTCTTGTTGTATGTTTACAAAAATCCTGGAAGAGGGTCTTGCTCATATTTTCAGGGGTCCTGAGACTGTTCTGCAGGCAAAGAGTGAATTGATGAGGACACTAGCAATGTATATTGTGGTCTTGTTAAGCTTTGTCTCCAGAGGAACAGAGATTGTTGAGAAACTGCCTCGGGTCAAGATGAAGAAAAGACCTCTCTTTGGGTACTAAATTCTGTGATGATATCTTAACCTTGCTGTAGCTCAGGGGTAGATGATGGCCTTTGTGCTCTCTACTGCCCCTTTTGAGAAGGTGCATGGTTAACTGATGATAATTGTAATTCAGTTGTGATCCAGGGGTGGGAAACTTGAATTTTGTGTGTGTGTGTGTGCTCTGTGATTGAACAAATGAATATACTTTGTTTGTGATTGGAAACTAATCTCCATTTGAGAAGAGAGACTTTGTGATTGACTAAATGCATGTCCTGCCCAGGGGTAGAGTAGTACTTGGAAATTATTGGATCACTCTTGGTGAATGCTGTATTTTGATTTTCTCTGTTCTGTGAATATTTTGCCTTAATTTGTCACTGAATAAAATGGAAAGTTACTATGCTGGTATTAGGAACCTTGGAAGTTGCCTTTGTTGGCATTACATTTTCCTGTCCCCCTTAAGTACTTTAATTCACTCCTTCAGTCTTTCATTCAATACACATTTGCTGAACCCCCATTGTGTGCAAGCTGTCCACTCTGTGGGGGATAAAGAGATGAAGAAAACATGGGCTCTGCCCTCAAGGACATTCTAAGGTAGGAGGTATGTGCCCATCAGGACTTTAGTATCCTCCCCAAAATGACATAAATGTTTCTTCATTCACAGCAATTAAAAAAAGACAAAAACCTTCTAGCAATTTCAAAATACCAGTGGATTTAATGACTAAGCAGGAAGCCCATAGTGTTGCCAAAAGAGCAGGCATGATGGAGAGGGCCTCATAACTGTCTCTGTCTTTCTGGTTCCTGCCCCATGCTATTAGCAATGTTTGGACCCACGCTGAGAGTGGAGGGTAGGGGCACTGGATTTACTTTGCTTTGTGCTTTTAATATAGGGGTGTGTGTTTTCCCTTAATCACAATTTCCAGATGAACAACTTTACCAGTATCAGTCTTCTAGGACATTTCTTAGAGTTGCAAAATCTTTTCTTCAATAACACAATCTGTGAGGAATAATACTTATTTTGCTGCATTATTCTGAAAGCACAATTTAGCTTCTCTAGAAAAAGACATTAGATTGATGCAAATGCTGATTTCAAATAAGCATGTCGCATTTCTAGTGAATATATGTGATAAGTGTTTCCATAATATCATTCCTGAAATTTCCCCATGGAGAGTTGAGGGGAAAAAAGGTGTTTAATTTCTTTATCAATTATTATCCTTTCTAATCTAGGAAGAAGAAGAAGAAAAAGAAAAAAAAACAACTTTAGAATTCTGAGGCAGTATTGTGCTGCCCTTTGTTTATTGTCTTGCCCACATGGGTCAGAAACAATAGAGTTAGAACCTGTCTTTCTTAAAATCAAAATTATACTAGAGACACTTCTTAAAGGCATGGTCTTTTGTATCTTTTTGTAACCTTGGCACTTAGTACATTTGCCTGGCATATAGCAGGCACTTACATGATTATTATTTGAATGACTAACACAGCTACTTGTGAACCAACTACAACCTTTTATTTTGTGCTCCCCAGGATAGCAAATGAATGCAGTCCTAGAAGAAAGCATGAATATCTACACTGGTAAATCAGAAAATCTGCCAAATACATGCCAATGTAGCCAAGACATTCCTGATTCACTTGGCCAAGGGTATTGCTGGCTACTGAACTGATATCCTTGCTGATTCTTGCTCATATCCTTTATGGCCTTCAGAAGTAATCCTAAGGTTGACTGTCAAACTAGATTTTTCAATGGAGGGAAACCAGGATTGTCAGGATACATGAAACTATGGCATTTGGTTAGAGCCAGTGGGAATATGTTGCCTGGTCAAGAGGATGTTTATAGTGTCTACCATATAAGGGTATTTCAAACAGTTTTAGTTATATCATGCTTGGATTTTTTTTCATATTAGAATAATGCTCAAAAGAAATAGAGAATAAGAATTAGATTTCAGCTGAGATGTTGAAAATAATTAACAAATATTTAATTGTAATGATGTATAATGTTGGTCAGTAATTATATCATTATTCTGCTTTTATCCAAAAACTAGAACTGGGAACAACAGACAGAAGTTGAATAGAAACAGATAACGGCTTCATGTAAGAGAAAACCACAGAAATAGAGTTGTACAAAACGGGAATGAGTTGTCTCAAGAGAAAGTGGTTTTCCTCTTACTGAATCTCTTCAAAGAGATATTGTATCACTGTCAGAGCTGTTGTGGGAGACAGCATTCTTTTTCAATAAATCAATAATTATTATTTAAGCATTTGTGTTGAAGGGCAACTATGTGGCAAAATGGAAAGAGTATTAGGTGTTGTCAAATCCAGCCTTGTACACTTCCTAGCTACATGCCCCTGGGTAAGTCACTTAAGCCTATTTGCCTCAGTTTTCTTATCTGTAAATTGAGCCAGTGTCAGGGTGGGAGGAAGGAAATGGCAGACAACTCCAATATCTTTGCCAAGAAAATCCCAAATGTGGTCACAAAGAATCAGACACAACTGAAACAACTGAACAACAACAAGCATTTACTATGTGTCACTGCTGTAGACATCACAGGATACAAAGACAAAAATGAAACAGTCCCTGCCTTGAAATAACTTTTATTCAATTGAGGGTGGTTGGGGGGGGGGGAGAGAGAAAATGTATATATGTAAGCTTATATACAATAAATAGAAGGGAATTTTTGGTTACAATCTTTAGCAGATTGGGTATCAGGAAAACTTCCATGTACTTAGAAAGTGACATTTTACCCAACTTTTGAAGGAAATAGCATTTTTAAGAAATGGAGGCGAGGAGAAAATCAGCTAGTATTAAAGGCATGGGTCAAAAGATGGAGGCATACAGGAGAAGAGCAATAAGAAAGCCTGTTTGCCTAGACAGAAGAAAGGGGAATATTATAGAGAAGGATGAATAGCTAAACTGAGGGTAGGCTGTTGAGGTCTGTAAAGGTCAAACAGAGAAGTTTACTTCTTTATTTTTTTTCTTTTTGGAGGGGGGAAGGTAGAGCAATTGGTGACTTGCCCAAGGTCATATGGCTAGTTTTGTGTTAAGTATCTGAGGCCAGAATTGAACTCAGGTCCTCCTGACTCCAGGGCAGGTGTTCTATTCACTATACCACCCAGCTGCCCCGAGAAGTTTACTTCTGATCTGAAAGGTAAAAGGGAGCCACTAGGGTTTGATGAATGGGTGAATAACATATGCCTATGCTTTGGGAAAATCACTTTGGCATCTGGGGAAAGGATCCTTTGGGGAAGGGGAGAGAGTTTAGGCAGAGACACCACTGAGGGGAAAAGGGCAAAAATGTGAAGAAAACAGATTTTAAAAAGATAAGGTTCAGAAAACGTGTGGAGCTGAATGTGGGGGATCAAGGCGAGAAGTCTAGGACAACACCAAGGTTATAAACCTAGATGTCAAGAAAGATGGTGGTACCTGCAGCAGAAACAAGAAAGTTTGGAAGAGAAGAGATTTGGGAGAAAAAAGAAGGATTCATTTCTGCACATGTTGAGGCTGAGATTCCACATGATACATCCAGCTTGAAATATCCAATAAATTCATGGGAGATGGAGGAATTAGAGGTAGAGATATTGGGCCAGAATGTATATATTGGTGACAAGTCTGACAAGAGCTTTAAAAATAAAATAGATGAGCTTCTATTTTATCACAGAGGAAGTAGGGAGTCACTGGAACTTATTAAGACATTGATATGCTCAGATCTAAGCTTAAGAAAATCACATTAACAGCTCTGTAGAAAATAAACTGCAGGGGAAAGAAATGATACAGAGAGAGAAAGTAGGAGGCCCTTCAAAGAATCCAGTCAATAGTTTATAAGTAGCTGAACTATGGTGTTAGCTTTGTGTATATAAAGAAAGTTCTATGTGAGAGACATTGTAAAGTAGAAATGAAAACATTTGGCACCAGATTTGATATGCAGGAGGAAGGAGAGCAAAGTATCAAAGATAACACCAAGAATGCAAAGCTGGAGGACTGGAAGAATGGTTATGCCTTCAAATGAAGATGACTTTCTACAAATATATGTTACATAATCTCACAGGGCCTTCATTGTGACAAGCCATTCTTTTTATGCCTCCCTAAATAACTCACTATCCCACTCACCACAGTAGTGTTTCCAAAAGATTTCATTCCTACTCAAACTTCCCATGGCCTCTCCTCCTCTGAGCTGAGAATCTTGTCTTATATTAACCTGAAAAAAATGAGGTCATTCCACAAGAGCTCCCCTTTCTCTCTTCTCATCTGATTATACCTTCTTCCACTATGCCATCTTTCATCACTGTCCTATATAAAAAAATAGTTCTTCTTGCACGGGTACTCTGCATGTACAAATGATCCCATTTAAAGCAAGAGCTAGAGATCTAGGTCTGGGGTAGGAGGAATTATGGCAACAGAACGACAATGAGACTGGATTGTCTTAAACAAAATTAGTAGCAGGTACATAGTTAACTCAGATTGTTTCTAATGACAACATAATATATTGTAATGGAAGAAAAAATAAACAAGTCTTAAATATTGAGACTTTTCCAAAATCTTTGGAAAATTAGCACAAATCTATAAGATTAAGCCATTCCCCAATAAAAGTATATGAACAGTTTCCAGAAGAAATGCAAATAATCAAACAGCATCTAAAATTGTTTTCAAAATCATAAATAACCAGAGAAATGCAAATTGGAACAACCCTAAAGTATCACTTTATAATCATCAAATTAGCAAAGATGTTAAAAGATGAAAAAATTCAGTGTTGGAAGCAATGCAGGAAGATACACATGCTAATTCACTCCTGTTGTAACTAGTTTAACACTTCAGGGAAAACAATTTGGAATTAGGCAAAGAAAGTTATTAAATTGTTTATAAAATCATAGAATTTCAGTTTGAAAGTAATGCATTGGTCTTCTAATCAAATATAGATATAGATCTGAAAAGGCATATAGGTAATTTTTTTTTAAATTATCATTTATTCTGCCCCCGAGACCTCCATATCATCATCTCCAGTGGTAGCCCATTTCATATGGCAGTTTTAATTATTTGAAGTTTTTTTTACTAATATCAAGACTGAATCTGCCTCTTTGAAACTTCCAGTCAATGTTCCTGGATTTGCTGGGACTAAATAAAACATGTCTGGTCCCTCTTTCACATGACGACCTTTCAGATACATAGAGATAGATATCATATTCCCTTGAATCCTTTCTCCAAGTCTAACATTCCTAGTTTCTCACCCTTTTCTCATAGGACATGAACTCAACTCCCTTCACTACCCCCAGGGACTCTCCAGATTTCTGATATCTTTCGTAATGTCCTTGAAACAATCTAATGTAATTGTCCTTCTTTTGCCACATCTCCTCCTTGCCCAGACCCAGATCTCTGGATCTGGCTGAAACATAGTGATAGCCAATGTTTTGTCTTTAAAAAGTCTATGTAAAATTGTAGTGTTTCTCCTTCTGATGCCTTCACCTCCTCCTCCTCCTCCACATCTTCCTCCTCTTTTCATCCTTACTCTATCATAGTCCAGTTTGATCTCTATTAACCCACATTAACACACATTAACACATAGCTATTCTCTCCCTTCTATCTTCCTTGGAGCACTGCAAGAACTGAACATAAGACTACAGAAATGGCATGAAGAGTAATAGTATAGAGGGGCTATCAACTCTTTATTCCCATAAATTGTCCTTCTAATTGAGTCCAAGATGAAATCGACTTTTTATGGCTTTTTATATCTATTTCACACTGCTGAATCCTATTGAGCTTTCAGTCTGCTAAAAGATCCAGATCTTTTACAGATAAAATGTTGTCTAGTCATGCCTCCCTTATCCTAAATTAGTGATTTTTAAGAAATATGTTGAACCTAAGAAATATGTTCAACATTAGATTGAACCCCATTGAATTTGATCCTACTGGATTTAGCCCAATACTCTAGTTTGTCACAGTCTTTTTAACTAATTACCCTATGATTTCAGGATGTTAGCTCTCTCTTCCAGGTTTGTGCCAACTGTAAATCTGATGAGCACATTATCTCTGACTCTATCCAAGTCATACATAACAATGATAGGCAACACACATTCAAGCACGTATATCTGGGGCCTTCCAATGGGGACCTAGCTGGTGAGCTGACACTGGGCCATTAACAATTACTGTTCAAGTATAGCCCAATGGCTCTGAACACATCTGATTGTATTATTTTCTAATCTACATTTCTCTACCTTTGCTAAAACAATAGCATAAGATGCTAAAGTGTAGGACAACTGAATCTAATGAATTCCATTGTTTAGTATTCTTGTTAAAAAGGAAATGAATTTAGTCTGTCATGACATGTTCTTGGCAAAGTCAGATGGGAAATTGGTCATTGTGATCCTGGCTTTTTTTTTTTTTTTGATGCTCACTGAACTTTATTTTTATGATATCTTCTAGAATTTTCTCAGGAATTGAAGTGAAAGTCTTTGATTTGTTGAATCTATACTTTAATCTGTTCTTTTCACTTTAAAAAATCATGAAGTTTGCCTTTTTAAAGTCTCACAATACCTTATACCATTTTTAAAACTGTTTCCATGTTATGTAATGGGAAGGATGGTGGGACAAGGGACATTTATTCATAGATTAAATTTCCCTTATAACAAAATAAAATGTGGTATTAAAAGAAATAGGTAACTATTAAGAACAGCTATGTGGAGAGGCAACATAGTATCATAAGATAAGGTGTTGGATCTGGAGTTAGAAATATTTGTATTAAAATCCTACATCTGGAATTTATTAGCTCTGTAACTAAAGATATGCAATTTAATTTCTCTGAGCCTCAGTTTCTCCATGTGTTAAACAAAAATAACAATATGTTCTATTATCTACTTCACAAGGTTGTTATGAAGCTCAAATGAGATCATGTATATTAAAACTATTGCAAACTTTAAAGTACTTTAGGGCAGTAAAAACAGCAACATGTAACAGTGACTAGAATAGGACATGGAATTAGGAAGA
The DNA here is from genome assembly GCF_028583685.1 of Petaurus breviceps papuanus. Taxonomy (NCBI): domain Eukaryota; kingdom Metazoa; phylum Chordata; class Mammalia; order Diprotodontia; family Petauridae; genus Petaurus; species Petaurus breviceps. The sequence goes on along the minus strand of NW_027187359.1, from coordinate 24,172,555 downwards.
TTAAAGCATTACCCATGACACATATTGGTTGTAGGACCCTATGCAACTCATTTATTTTTTTCAATATTCCTAGGCCACTGTAAGACTATAAATCAAAAAATAATTACTTATCTGATTTATACAGACAGAAGGAGTCTCCTCCCCCTGGACTTTTCTTTATACCAATAAAATCACAGATCTAAACAAAAACAAATTACCATGATCATGATCATCACCACCATCATCAATTATATCTCCAGGGTTCAGAGAATGGAATATTGCAAAGTGGTAACAAGTTACAGGGAGAAACATTTCAGTATAACGTAACAAAGAACTAAAGCCTCGCATTCCTTATTGATGGAAGTGTCCAAGCAGTGGCTGAATGAGATTCTTGTTTAGGATGAATGCAGATATTCAGAAAATTATTTGACTATGTGAGGTCCTTTGGATTCTGTGATACAACCACATACTGATCTTTGCCATGGAGAAACATTAAATTCAAGAGGATTATAGCTTTTGAGCAAGAGTTTCCACCTACCACCCACCCAGTCATGGGCAAAGGATACAAGTTACAATGCCAAGGCATTTACCTTCTGTTCTCCACAAAATGGATAAATTCATTGGGCTTCCCAAGGGGAAGAGGCTAGATTTTCAGGTTTAATTCTATATGGATCACATCAAGGTCCAGTTAGACTTGAAAATATGAAAAAAATAACATACACACATGAGTTTTATTTATGTTGGTAGGGGGTAAGCTTTCTTTTGCACAACATGCTTGTCCCTGACATTTCTAAATGCTAATATCGCCATATTTTCAATAGAGGAAGCCTTCTTGGAATGAATAGCAGCATCCCCTGAGGTCAGAGAATGTGAAACTCAACTGCTTCCTGTATGGTCTCAGTAAAAGGTAAAACTTCTGATACCAGGTCCTTCAATAGCTTGCTCTGGAAGAAATAATTAACAACAGCAGCAGCAGCAGCAATGGATAGCACCAATTTCACAATGGTAGATCTTTTTTTTTCTTAACTATATAGACTGTAATCATTTCTGGGCTTGAATTTCCTTATCTATAAAGGGAAATGGATTGGATTAGATGATCCCAAAAGTCCTTTCCAACTTCACAATCCCATGATTCCATGATTGCAAGTGCTCAGGGCATAGTCATAATTATCCAGGGACACACTAAACTCCCTTTCAAAATTGTTCCTTTGTAACTCACCTGAAGTTTCCATGCAATGAATGCTCCAGTTAAATTTAGAACCTATCCCTAATGCTGGTGAAAAAAATCTCTACAGGGAATCAAAGCCCTTAAACTGTAAGGAAGAGAAAAGCTCACCCTTGTCTCAGGAGGTTTCCATTTAGAAGATTTTAGGATACAATATGTAATCTTACAGGAAGGAATGATGGGGGTGAGGGATGTCTATATTTATTAGAAGCTCTATTGGAGGTCACAAATGAAAAGATAATATCAACACTGATGATCAAAGAAAGTGGAATGTCTCTGCTTAACCACCTCAGACTACAAATAGGACTGCCCTTGTATGATTCACTGGCATTGGACCAAAAGACTGACCTAGCCCTACTGACTGCATGCTAATAGCATGGAAAGCTAGGTGGCTCAGTGGAGAGAGTGCCTGTTCCTGGAAATTCATCTTTGAGAGTTTTTAATCTGGCCTCAGACACTTACTATCCATATGACTCTGGACAAGTCACTTAATCATGTTTGACTCAGTTTCCTCATCTGTAAAATGAGTTGGAGAAGGAAATGGCAAAAGACTCCAGTATCTCTGACAAGAAAATGCCAAATGGGGTCATGAAGAGTCAGACATGACTGGAAAAAACATGAATGAACAATAAATAAAACATCTACACAAGAGTCTGTGTAGATATCCCATGACATGCATGTGTGAACAAAACATACTCAATGCAAAGGATCTAATCTTCAACGTTTAATTTCAATTTTACTTTCACTTACTGAAGGGCAAAGTTAGGCCAAATGCTTAACTCACCATTGATTAGCTCATTATCATTGACCATGGGATCATAGGATCACAGATTTAGAGCAGGAAGGAACCTGAGAGGCTACTGATTCTACCATGTCTCCCCCTACTTCCCCCTACACACTCCAGGCTTTTACAGATGAGGGAAGTAATACTCAGAAAGGTCAAGTCCCTTGATCAAAGTCACACAGGGAGCAAGTGTCAGAGCAAAGAATTTAAACCCAGGTTCATTGAGTCCAAACCCCATGTTTTTACCACTTCACCATGTTGCCTCCTAGGAATAGGTGGGAGACAAGGGAGGTTAGGTAACTTGTCCAAGGTTGAACCCCTTGATGCTGGCAGAGCTGAAATAAAAGCTTTATTTCCTGAGTCAGTATTCTACTACCTCATGCTAAGTCTTGAACATTGATGTTCACTTAATTTAACTAAAAAACTTTAAGTTTTAGAGCTGTGTTGTTGGGTTATTTTTTTCATTTGTTTCGTTTTGTTTTTGGCATACTGCATAGACCTCTAGGCTGGGAGTCAAAGAGAACTAAGTTCAAATCCAGCTTTAGACATTTACTAGTTGTATGACCCTGGGTTTGTCACTTAACCTGTTTCCTTCAGTGTTCTTATCTGGAAAATGGGGATAATAATAGCATCTCCTTCCCGGGGTTGTTGTGAGGATCAAGTAAGATAGTCATCGTGCAGTGCTTTTCACAGTGTCTGACATATAGTAAAAGCTCTATAAATGTTAGCTGTCATTATTAGAATGAGTGTCATGCACTTAGTTGTCATAAAAGCTAAATTAGAACTCGTCACCCTTCTACCAGCTGAGTGTTCTTTCTGCTGCTTCAGCTGTTTCTCATGGGATAAGAAATAATTAGAAGCCCAACTACCATTTCTTCTTAGTGCAAATAACTCAGCATTGCACTGAAAGAAAATATGAAGGGTGCATTAACTTCTACTGCATATTGTAATCATAAAGAAGAAAAATGTTGTCTTTTGTTTTTTCCTGAGGCCACAGTAGCTCAGCACATTTCATATCACAGATTCTTAGGGTCTTTCCAGTTAAGCTTTTGCAATGCTCGACTCTGACAATTGTTGGAAAGTGGAAACAGAAAAATGACCCAAACAAACTCTGTGAGTATATACCATTTGGAGCATTTGGTACCCGGGGGGGGGGGAAGGATCTTTAAATGTCACAAGAGTTGGCTCAAAATTCTTGAAATCTGCTGTATTAGCATCCACAACTGGAAGGACTCAAGATTGCTCTGATGGTTCTTTATCACAGAGAGGTGACTTGGAGCTCTTGAACAATATGCCACCAAAAGAAAAGCTTTGTCAGGTCCTACTTTGTTTTGGAAAGGGTTTTAGTACAGGGTAGGTGACTTTAATGTGCCTCTCCTCAGAGGACAGGTCAAGTAGAGCTCAGAGGTAGATGCTCAACTCTAGAAGCAGGCCAGGGTCAGGAATCCTTCAGCTGTAGTAACTCTTGAAGACTAAGGTGTGGAGGTTTTCGATCTGAATTGGGGGTGGGAGGAAAGAAACCAACAAAATCAAAATCTTTGAACAACTGAATTATTTAGATTTCTAGAATTTGTTCTCAATTTCACATAATCCTGATGGGTGGGGTATATGGCTATTTCTAATTGAAGTCTACTTCTAGATCTTCCCTGGACACCTAGAAGTAATAGAGGCATGGCTTTTACACAGACTTGACTTCGTTCAATTGCCATCTAATCAATGAGATAATGTATGTCAAAGCACTTTGTAAACCTTTAAGGGCTATATGGCATTAATATGACTATTATTGTTACTAATAATAGCTCTCATTTATGTCACATTTTGAGGTTTGCAAAATACTTTCCTTATATTGATTCATTTCACCCTCACAACCACCCTGTGATGTAGATGCTATTATTATCCTTATTTTACAAATGTGGAAACTGAGATTGAAAGTTGTGATTTGCCCAGGTTCATGAAGGTTACTCTTCCTTGGAAATCAGACACTTCTGACTCCAAGTTCAAAATCAACCAATGTGCCTCCTAGCCACTGACTTATTGTTAAGTCATTCATATATGTCTGACTCTTTGTGATTCCATGGACCATAGTACACCCTAAACCAGGGGATTTTCTTGGCAACGACACTAGAGTGGTTTGCCATTTCCTTCTCCAGTGGATTAAAACAGAGATTAAGAGACTTGCCCAGGATCAAATACTGTCTGAAGCCAGAACTGAACTCATCTTCCTGACTCCAGACCTAGGGCTCTTTTTTTCAGACCACCTGCTTGCCTCCAGCCACTGACTTAATCCTGGACAATTAACCCAAATAAAATGGAGACTAAAACCTATGGCAAATGTCAGAATTCTCAAATAAAGCATTATCCTTTATATTAATAGAATAAAGGGCTATAACAGATTGTGCACTTGCCTAAATGCTATGATAGTAAGATGAATTTAACATGGAAGATCATAGGATGATTGGATCATAGATGTAAAGATTAGAAGTGGCCTTAGATGTCCTCTGACTTAACTCCCTCATTGTACAGATGAAGATACCAAGAACAGGTTAATGTCTTCCCAGCATCACACTGATAGTAAATTCCTATCATGGTGGGGCGACTAGGTGGTGCAGTGAACAGAGCAATGGCCCTGGAGTCAGGAGGACCTGAATTCAAATCTAGCCTCATACATGTAACACAAAACTAGCCATATGACCTTGGGCAATTCACTTAACTCTAATTGCCCTACCTTCCCCTCTCCAAAAAAGAAAAAAAAATCATATTATGGGATTTGAATCCTGTTTTTCTTTTTTTTGTTTTTGTTTTTCCCGCTGACTCCCAAGTCCATCACTCTAGCCACTATGGCACATTGTCTCTGGATTATTATTGGAGCAAAAAAGGAAAGTTTACTATAAGAAGTTAGAATAACTGATTTCTGCCAAACTAACTGTCAGTCCCAGTGAGCTGTCTATGCCTTACTCTCACACCAATATGTGAGTTAGGATCACCTTTGATAGGTTCAGGAGAGGTCCCCAAGGCAGTTGCCCCACATTTATTGTGTCAGTGGCCATGAATTCTTTCACTTCCTTAAGAAACCATTTACTTGCATCAAATAAAATGCCCCTAATATAAAACTTGCAGAAACTGGACCTAGGATGCTCTAGGTAGACAGAAACAGAAACACAATACTCCAAGGTGGGGGTGGGGAGAAGAATGAATTTGAAGACCTTTTTTCATATTACTCTTTACACATGTACTTTATCTGTAATGCCAGAAAAAAAAGTCCATTTATATTTGCGATATTTTATACCTAGGCTATACTACATATCACAGTGTCACAGGTTGAGAGAGACTGAAGATCTCCCTATACCTTACTAAGAATTCCCTGAAGAGCTTCATTAAGCAGTGGTCATCCAGTCTCTGAATAAGGAATATATTCTCTCTCTAGATAGCCCATTTCACTTTTAGATGGGACCCTGATGTTTTTTCTCACATAAAGGAGAAATGTCTCTCTACAACTTTTCCCCACTACTCCTAGTTCTATCCTCTGAGTAAAGCAAGCTTCATTCATCTTTCATGTGATAGCACTCCAAATACATTCAGATGGCTAGTATATCCACCCTAACTCTTCACTCTTCTGGCCTAAAATTAATTTCCTGGAACTATGGCATGGTCTCAAATCTTCTCACTATCCTAGTTACTCTCTTAGCAGGTAGATACATCGGTGGATAGAGTGATGGACCTGGGTCCAGAAGACCTGAGTTCAAATTCAGCTTCTGACAATTGCCAGCAGTCTGATGCTGGGGAAGCCAGTTAACCTCTATCTGTCTTAACTGTAAAAAGGGATATTAATAGTATCTCAGGATGGAGGATCAAATGAGATAACATCTGTAAAATACTGGCATATAGTACATGCTATATAAATGTTTATTCCTTTCCCCTTCCTCTTCTCTTTCCTCTATATTCAATCCAGATTGTCAATATTCTTACCAAAACTTGGTCCCCAGAGCTATACCCAAAGCATCAAATATGGCCTGAGCAGTGATCAGTACAGTAAAGTGGAGACTATCCCTACCCTTGTTAATGGAAACTATCAATTTCAAGATAGTCTAAAATGGTGTTTAATTTTCGTCTCCCATATCTCTCTGTTCACATGACCCCAAGACTTTTTTTTTTTCATTTTTAAAGAATAATTGGCTAGCCTGGACTTGTGCAACTGCTAGTTGATCTAAAGTGAAAGGCTTTGCAGTTATTCCTATTAATTCACATCTTATTAGTATCAGCCTAGAACTCTATTCTGTACAATCATTTCAAAGAAAAGTTCTTTACATTGAATTATTCCAGCTTCAAGTGGAAGCTAATCAAATAAAAGGGTATGTCGGATACTTCCTAAGGATGGGAGAAAAGTCTAGAAGTAAATAATAGAAAGCAAATTAATTTCAAAAAAGGGATTGGCAAGTTGCCCCTATAAACTCATGTGTATGAATAGGGACTAGGCACATAATTTGATTGATATAGTGAACTCCCACTATGATGCAAGCCAGTCTTTCCTCTGCAACTTTTTCCTATAATCTTATGTTGCCTAAACTACTGAGAGACAAAGACTTGAATGTCAGAGGCAAGGCTTGAACCATAGCCTTTCTGCATCTAAAAGATAGCTCTCTATCCAATAGACAGGGCTACCTGTTGTGGTTCAAACACTTTTTTATTTAATTATAAGAGAGTAAAACTGAAAAACAAGAACTAATTTACTATATCTGCCTTACAGCTCACTCCTTCCTTACTCAGTGTCCCTCCCCACTCCATATACATATTTAGCATACTGTCTCTCCCTTAACAACCCAGTAAAAATTCATGGGCCCTTCCTCATTAACCATTCAGGCTACTTTGACTGAATCCATTTCTTTCTCCCTCCTTTTCTCTCCCCAATGTTTCAGAAATTTTTGGTTGGTAAAAAAGTAATGCTAATTATAATTATTTATATTTTCCAGGTCCCTTATACTTTTAATTTTCTCTGAGACTACCTTACTCTAGGTTGAACTGCTTAGCAGGTATTCCTAATTAACATGTAGCCCAGGAATGACTATGCATGTCAGGAGATATGTGGGAAGCATTTTGATGCAACGGAAAGACTATTAAATTTTGAAGTGAGACGACCTGAGTTACAGTTTCCTCATTAAAAAAAAAATCATACAATAAGAGCTAGAAGGGAACTTAGAAACTGTCACACTCACCTCTCTTCATTTTATAAAAGGGAAAACTAAGATTGAGAGAGGTTAAGTGACTTGTCCTGGGTCACATAACTGATAAGCATCTGAAGTGGGATTTGAACCTAATTCTTCCTAACACCAAATCCAACACCTGGAACAGAAATGTCAAACATGCAACCCACAACATTCCCTTGTATGTCTTGAACCAGATTAAAATGTATCTTATCTGATTTTAATTGGTTGACACATCAATAAAAAAGCAATTTATAAACATGTGCAGTTTTCTAAATCAATATGTGGCCCACAGGAATCCTTATGTATAGTTCAGTAGGCCCTCTTTCTATTTTGGTTTGACATCACTAACCTATATGACTGCTAAAGTCTCTTTTAGCTTTAGATGCTATAGTCCTAAGTGCTTGCTTTTAAGTTTTATTTGATTATATTACCAGTCTTCATAGTTTTTTTGCACAGAGAATAGGTCATCTACCATAATCTAAAATAACTGGGGGAAAATTGCTAGTGAATGAACCCATGTAAATAAGTAAGGGGGAAATTACTGTATGAGTGAATTGTGCCACTCTTATCATGGAAGGGTCTCTAGATTTAAAGACTCTAAAGGAGAGTCAATGTTGTACAGTAGACAGAGAAATGCCCTTGAAGTCAAAGGTAACTGGCTCAAACTCAGACTCAGTCACCTATGAGTGAATGGCACTGTTCAAGTTCTTAAGCTCCTTTAGCCTCAGTTTTCTCATCTGTAAAATGGGGAGGTTATATTCAATGATCTCTGAGGTTCCTTTAAGCTCTAATTCCTCATATTTTGGCTTGGATTCCTATCTCAGTTATACTCATTACTATCTGTGAGGCACTGTGCAAGAGATTTCAACTCTAGATACAGTTTCCTCATCTGTAAAATGAAGTTGTTAAATGTGATGATCTTTAGGGTCCCTTCAAGTTATAAATCTCAAGAAAGATATTTTTTGCGTAAATATGGGGAAGCCACTCAAATCTGATGAGCCACATTTTTCTGCATAAAAATAAATATAAATTTATCTATATGGGGATAATACTATTTGGGCTTCTGAGGTGTGATGCACATTTGAATATTTGCAGCTGATAAACTATTTTGAATATGGATTTGATATGATCATCACTTACATGGAATGCATTATAATGACAAAGATTACCATGTGTATGTCTGAAATGACCAGCTACAGAGATCCTCTTTAAATTATATAAAAACCCTACCACAAAGGCACAAAAATTGAAACAGATGCGCTTTTATCAGATCTGACTTCACAGAAAACTTGTCAGTGAATTTCCCTCAACTGTCCTAAAGGGACAATTCTGGTCAAAGACCTTGCAGAGAGCTTTTCATAAATGCTACATCTCGTGACAGTTGAAATCTTGGCATCGTATGTGATTTCCCCTATTTTCATGAAGAAACCAGAAATGTTATGATCCCATAGCACAGCAAAGCTCTTGGATGCATATCAGGAGTGTTCCGTGGTGCCACAGAGAGGAAAGTAGCAAAAAGCTCTGGAGCCGATTCTTCTCAACTCCATATGTGGGGTAGTGTGGAATCTTGGCAACCAACCCAGAGATGCTTCTAACAGATGTGCAAGGGAATTTCTCGAAACACTGCCTTTGTACAGTGTTTTCACAGCCTGGCAAACACAACTGCACATATCTTAAAGGGAACATGGCTACCTATGTCCAAGAACAGCAAATTCTATTCCAGAAACATGTTGAAGCATGATGTAGCATTCCAGATTCAGCAAGAAAGAACAAGAGAATGAAAGGGAAAATGAAACTTTAAGGAGAAAGAGAAGAAGGAATGGAGTTAGGGAAGTAGAAGTCGGAGCAGCAGAAAAACTGATGTCAAAGATGAAGCTTGAGTTGAGTCTTACAGGGAGTGATGAGTGCTAGTTGGTGTGAATGTGAAGGGACTGAATTCCATGCTTTGGGGATGGCTAATGTGAAGGCACAGAGATGGGAGATGGAAGATATGTGAGGAATTGGGTGGGGCAAACTTTCATTCTGAGATGAAAAATAAAATAAGGAAAGAAACCAAGAATGACATACATAATATGTTGAACTGACTATATTGCACTGAATTGGCTTCAGTAAGCACAAATAACTGGTAATCTTCCTCTTCTTTGATGGGAAAAGGGTGAAGAGGGGTTAGAGTCCATAAGGCACCTGAAACAGAATGGGGGGATAAGGAAGATTTTCAGTGAGAGGAAAAGGGTTACAGAATGGTGAATCTGGGGAGTTGACAAACTTCACATGTAGAGGATTTCAGATCTTTGTCTGGCATTATTAGCCTCATTCATCTTCATTTTGGGAAGACTATTAGACACCTGGTTTGGAGATATTTCTGCCCTGATGATACAAACAGGCATTTCTGTTGGTCAGAACTTGTGAAGTTTTTTGATCTCTTTTTAGTCAAGCTTCTAAAAAACAAGGAACATATTAATTAACTAATTAATAAATATTAAGAGGATCTAGAAGAACTGCTCAAAGGGGCAAAATATCATATAAAAAGAATGAAACAGGGAAAAGGCAAAAGGAATGAAAATGTGAATGTGCTTTTTGGGGGAAAAAAAGACATGCAATATCAATGAGAATGCTATGGGCTAGCTGAGTGGTAGGAAAAATTGTAAGTATACAAATTTACTTCATAAGACAGAGCTCTAGCACAGAGACTTGCTCATAGTTCAAACCATATCTACCAGATGATTGGAATTGAATTGGAAAAGGAAAAAAAATCCCATGAAAATAAAAGGAGATAATGGATGTAAAAGTGTTTTGAAAATTATAAAGTACTATGCAAATGCACAGTACTTGTATAATGACTAGTAGAATCACACCATCATAGAATTTTTGTATTAGAATCTGAGCTCCTTAAGAGCCAGGTCTATCTGTACTTGTCTCTTTAAATCCTCAATACTTAACACAAGGATGAGCACTAGAGGTCATACAGTCTGATCCATACCTAGGGAGGAGAAAAAAAAAAAAGGAGGGGCTGCTCTACCACAAGTGGCCCATCATTCAGCCTTTTTTTCTGAAGACATTTAGTAAGAGAAACCTCCTACCTCTCAAGGCAGATGATTATAATACTTATAATTACTAGGGAGATTTAAATCTATCTTTCTGGATTACCTTCCCTTACTCTACACCCATTGCTTCTAATTCTGCTTTCATGTCTAAGCAGAAAAAATTTAGATCCATTTCACATAGCAGTTCTTAAAATTTGTGAATATAATTACCATAGTCTCTGTCACTTCCAGGCTACACATCCCCAATAAATATTCCCAATGCCTTGAACCTCTTTCCATATGGAATAATCAAAAAGTCCTTTAGCATCCTAATCACTTTGATTTGGATATTTTCCAGCTTGTCAAGGCACAAAAATATGGTAGTATCCAGGACAGAGCACAATACTCCAGACTATGGCAAAGCATATTGTCATGTTTCATTGCCATAGCCTATTGAATTTACAATCCACTAAAACTTCCTAGTCTTTTCCACGAACTACTATCTAGTTATATGATTCAAATCTTGTACTTCTACAACTCATTTTTTTTAACACAGGCATAGAACTTCACATTTTGTTTCTGCTGTTGTTCAGTCTTTCCAGTTACGTCTGACTCTTTGTGACCCCATTTGGTGTTTTCTTGGCAAAACACTGAAGTGGCTTGCCATTTTCATCTCCAGCTCATTTTATAGATGAGAAAACTGAGGCAAATGGGATTAAGTGGCTAATCTAGAGTCATATAGCTAATAAACATCTAATGTCAGATTTAAACTCATAAAAAAGAATTCTTCTGCCTCCAAGGACAGTGCTCTATCCACTGTGCTGCTAAGTTGTCCCAATAAATTTCATCATATTGAATTTGCACCACCTTATCTCTTAATATCTTAGTGGTTATCCTACCTGTTAGCTATTAAATGAATAAAGAGGTTAAATTAAATACTTAGACTGTGCTGAGCACTGTACTAAGTACTGGAGATACAAAGAGAAAAGTAAGACATATGGTCATCTAAAGGAGCTCATACTCTAACTAGAAGAGATAACACTTATAAGAGAGTTCAGCAGTAATGCTCACAAATCTCAAAGTTACAACAATGAGTTACATGACAAAGGCAAAGCATCCCTAGGATATAATGGCTAATCAGCTGATAGTGCCTTGGGAATCTGAAAGGTGTACCAGCAGGACAGATAGTTAAACCCAAGTGATGTTGTTAGAACCCAGTGGCAAGAAAAAATGTAAATTCTGTAAGTTTTCTGTCTTATTTGATAGATTTCAGTCTGTCACTCTCTTCTTTATTTAGGTAATAGGAACAACTATGTCCACTCTACAGCTTTGTTTCATCTATAAATTTGAAAAGCATCTCATCCTCCCTCCATACAAGTCATGGATAATGATGCTAAAGAGCACAAGATCAAGGAACCATACCAGGGGCACTCCTCAAACACATTCCTTCTACCTGACATCAAGCCATTAATGCAAATGTAGTCCTTTGACCAGTTTAAAGTCACTTAGTGGTACTATCTATTCTAGAATATATTCTCCACCTTGTCCCCCAGGCATTACAAGGGAGGTTTTTACAAATGTTTTGCCCGAAACAAACCAAACTATAGCTATGGAATCTCTGTGACCTATTGGCCTAATAAGACTTAAAAAAAAAAGAAATCTATAGCATATTATAGAGCATGTCCTTTTCTCAGTGAATTTGTGTGATCTCAGTGATACCTATACCTGCTTCATGACACACAAAATCTATGCTTCGTGCATATATATTTATAATACATGCATACATATGTATATATGTGTGTGTGTCTGTGTGTATATACATATATATGCATGTGTATTTATACATATACTATATATGTGTGTATGTGTATATATATATATATATTCTTATATATGTATGAATATATACACATACACACAAATTTTTCCTTTGGGGATTGAAGTGCAGCTCATCAATATGAAATTAACAGATACCTTCTCCTCACTTTTTTGAGGCAATCAGGACATTTGTCCTTCTCCAATGCTATAATACTTTTCACATTCTCCACCATATTTAAAAAATCACTGACAGTCATTCAGCAATCACATATGCATAGCTTTTTCACTTCCCTAGAATGTATTCCATCTTGGCCTATGGTGTGGACTCACTGAGTAAAGTCAGATGTGCTATTTTCCTAACTCCTCACTTGTTTGAGTTTACATTCTCCATTAACCATGTTTGTTCTAGCCTTTCCAGACCAAGGACCATTGCCATCCTCCTTATGAGAGAAAACACAAGAAAATGAAATTAATCATTCTGCCCTTTCTCTTTCACCCATCATCACTGGCCCATCTGCCCTGAGCTGTGGACTTGTAGCTTAAAAAAAATTCTACCTTTTATTTCTTCTTTGCATTTATTGCTAGCTTTAGCTTACTCTGAGTTTTTGTGATGGCACTCTTACACTTTTGCATTCCTTTTCTATTTCCAGCCTTTCCTTCCATCTTTTATGCGTTTTAGTGTTTAGAAATATAAGTTGCTCTCTGAGTGTCTGATATATCTATGATGGTCTCTTCAGACACCTTCCCCTTTTCTTCCTTGTTGGAATGGCTTCTGTTAGGACTTTCAAATTTCATTTTCTACAATGTCCCATTTCTCTTGTCTTGACCTTCTCTAAAGAATATAACATGAGATGTTCCTTCCAAGTCATTCTTTGAAATAATCTCAGTCCAGACTTGAATAATATTATTCTAAAAAAATCCCAGAACTAGTGAGACCTGAATTCCAGTCCTCCCAACACTCAACTAGCTGTGTGACCCTGGGCAAGTCATTCAACCTTTTCATCCTCAATTTCCTTATCTGTAAAATGGGGATAATAATAGAACTGACCTCCTAGGATTACTGTGTCAATAAAATGAGATATTTATAAATCTCTTGCAAGTATAAAATCTCTTTGCAAACTTGAAAGTATTATATAAATGCTCACTCATTATTTTTACCATTTCTATAATGATTGTTATCCCCTTGCTTGTACACACACACACATGCATGCACATGCACAAACACACACACAAACACATCATTTCTCTTTGAGCAATCAATTCTTTCTCATTGGTCAGAATCAGTCCAAGAATATCACTTACCCTCATTGTTTATTATACATTTTAAGCAATTAAATAATCATTACTGTAAAGTAGAAAGCATCAGCTGTTCTGCTTTTATTCAAGACAGGGCTCCAGCAGGTGTCTGGGTAATTGAAGCTCCCATCATTGTCAAGTTATGATTTTATGCTATATTAATTTGCCTTCTGAACTCATTTATTCTTTTTTCCCAGTTAACCTAAAGTATATTTCCACTAAAATATGGCTTCAGTTTATATCCTCTGATGATTTTTTTACTGGTTTGTCCTCCACTTTGCTTCTTCCCTCAAATTTTTGGGTTTCCTCACAATACTCTTACTATATACCCTCCCCCCTCACGTGGCAACCCCCTACCCATACTGTACCATGCCTCTTTTAAAACCATATTTTATGTGTTTATGTATATAATTACATATGTAAATATAAACAGCACATGAGAGAGAGAAAGAGGAGGGGAGGGGAGGGGAGAGAATGCAAGATCTTTGAGGGAAAGGAGTATTCCATTACTGCAAATATATCCCAAGCATCTTTAACTAGTAGGTACTTCATAAAATGCTCATTAATTCATTGGTTGAGCTAGAGTTTGAATGTCAGCTCTTTTCTTGGGATTAGCTTTCTGATAACCACTGAGCATATCTATTTATAGTCCTCTTCCCATTGTATACCTATTACTTTCAATAGAAATGTGCTTGATAAATATGAATAGGTAATTTTCCCAGGCTGAAAGGAAGAAATCCAAATACAAATGCCCCCAATTCATGCATTTTTCACCTTTTCTTACACTAAGCTCTCAGAATGACTGTTGAGGGTCAGAGTACAGTGTTAGGAAGTTCACAGAGACCCACTAGAAAAACCTTAAGAGCCAAGAAAACATTAAAAAATGGCAAAGTGGAGATAGGAATAAAGAATGAATGCAAGAATGAATGAATGGGAAAAGCATTTATGAAGTGATTAGTATGTTCCAAGCAATGTGCCAAGTCCCAGGAATACAGAGATGTGAGACCATTAAATATTCCACTGCTTTGTCTCCAGTGGTATACTGGGTATAATTTAATGGGAATCAGTGGGCTCTTGTTAACTTGATAGATCCTTAATTTGGCTCAAAAGTGAGGGGGTAGAGAAGTGGGATGGCACATACTGGGGTACTGAAACCTTTGATATTGAGGATCTTAAACAGTTACTTCATATGCTTGATCAAGTTTTCTATTAGTAAATGTTTAATTGTTTTCAAATTTAAAATGAAGATGATTAATGACATAATAGCACAGATGTAAAACAAGGACAGTGGCACAACAGTCAAGAACAAATCGAATTGGCTTTGGTGAAATTAAACTCTTCATAGATGCTGGAGCATTTTTCATACTACTAATAATACATTTTTTGTTTTGTCACTTCTTTAATTTAATAAATTTATTTGTTTGTTACTGTTAGTTTGCAACATTCAATTCCACAAGCTTTTGAGTTCCAAATTTTCTCCCCTTCCCTCTCCTCCACTCTGCCCCCCATGATGGCATGCAATCCAGTATAGGTTGAACATTTTTAGATTTGCACAACTCTTCCTTCCCAACTACCATGTGAGAAGATGTGAGTTTGCTCACCCATTTTTACAGATGTTGAAACAGATTCAGGAGATGAAAATGGGACTCACATATACATATATAGTCAGCAAGTACTGGAATTGCAATTCAAACTCAGGTCTCCAAGATTAGCTTCCAAGATCATGCTGTATTATTATTTTAATTGAATTTATTGACTTGCACAATAAATCTCATACACATAATATTGGGTTCCACCCTGGAAGATTTGCCAAGACTTTCCTCATGGTAGAGACATTGAAAGTTACTCTAACTCAGTGACCCCTTTGTTCTGAGTCCTGCTTGTCAGTCATTGTTAAGGAAGGCTCTGTTGGGTGAGGTGTTGCCCCATCTGCAGCTTTTGCTTTACCTGCTATGCAGCACATAGCCGGTTCATCCCTACCTGATCCTAAATGTTAGAAAGCACTTTTTGTCAATGGAGGAAAAGCTGAAATGAAATGGCTCATCCAATTTTACTGACATGGACCTATCAGAATTGTCTGTCTCATTGTGGAAGTTATCAATAAAAGCTAGGTCATCTTGAATCCCTTGTGGATCTCTAGTGATCAGCCCATCAACGTGTTGCTACCTTGACATATTTTTTAAAAGCTCATTTTAATTCTTTTCCCTGGGTTTTGCCTCATTAAATAGGGCAAAAGATTGCACAAATTTTTTTTTTCCTTTTAATAGAGAGAAGCATAACTGCTGTTTGCCTGTGCAAAGAATAGAATTGGACCAAGAAGCCAGAAAAGAAGAGACTTTCTTCATTCTTGCTTCAAGAGAAGTCATATGGTTCCAGAAACTCTACAGGAAGAAACTTGGGGAAAAAAAACCAGAACATACTTGGGGAGCCAACACGTATGGAAAAACAGGCCCCTTAATACAGTACTAATTGCCAGTCTACTTTCCTAGAGGAATCAGGGAATTTCCCCTTCCAAAAGATCAAGGACTCTTAAGTTTTTCTGAGACTTCTCACTCCCTATGAAATGCTCATTCACTCTGTGTATTGTCTTGTATATTCTAATTTGTATAACTTCTCTGGTTTATATTTGCTGGTTGCTTGGATAAATAAGTTTACTCGCTATTCATTCCTTGTGATGGTCTTTTCTGGAACTAGAATTTGGTAGAAAGAAGTCAAGCCTTTGGATATAACCTAGAGCCACCCTTTCCTTCTTTGGTGATAGCAACCAAGAAAAAAAAAAATTGAATCTAAGACAAAAATTATTTCTCCTGGAGTAGGAATAGCTGTAGGGCAGTTATAATCCTAGTCTATTCTCCATCACTTTTTTAAAATTAAATTTTATGTTTATTTTTAGTTTAAAACATTCATTTCCATAAGATTTTGAGTTACAAATTTTCTCCCTGTCTTTCCCCCACCCACCACCCTAAAACAGTGATCCCACTGTATACCCCCTCCCTCAATCTGCTCTCTCCTATATCTTCCCCCATCTCCCCTCCAACTTTCTGGTAGGGCAAGATGGTTCTCCATACTACAGTGCCTATATTTAATTTCCCAGTTGCATGTAAAATAATGATAATAATAATGTTAAAAAACATTTGATGTTAAAACGTTGCATTCCAGATTCTTTTCGTTCTTCCTTCATCACCCACCATTACTGGGAAGATAAGCAATTCAATATATGTTGTACATGTGTAGCTACGCAAAACATTTTCATAGTGAATATATTGTGAAAGACTGACTATATTTCCCTCCATCCTATCCCAACCCCCACTTGTTCTATTCTCTACTTTGATCCTGTCCCTTTTCAAATGCTATGGCACCTGTGTGCTTCTAACTAAACTCCCCCCAAACAGGCCCTCCCCTCCATCATCCCCCCTTTCATTCCTTTCCCCCTTACTCTCCTTTAGGGCAAGATAACCTATTTAGTTTGTATGTCATTCCCTCCCTAAGCCAAATTCAATGAGAGTAAGGTTGATCCATTCCCTTTTGTCTTCCTGTTCTACCCCTCTATTGTAACAGGTTTCCCTTGCCTCTTTTATATGAGATAATTTACCTGATTATGTCTCTCCCCATCTCCTCTCATGATATTACTCTTTCACCTCTCAATTTCACCTTTTAAATATCATCCCTTCCTATTCAACTGATCCTGTGCCCTCTATGTATACCTGTACACATATGTACACAAACTCACATATGTATTAATACACACATATACACTCTTATATAACATATATGTATGTATACATACACCCATTTATATTCCCTTCAACTATCCTCATACTTAGAAAGTTTCATAAGTTACACTTATCATTTTTTCCATGTAGCAATGTTAATAGTTCAACTTTGGTAAGTTCCTTATGATTTCATTTCCCTGTTTACCTTCTCATGCTTCACTTGTTTCTTGTATTTGAATGTCAAGTTTTCTATTCACCTAGTCATTCTAGTCAATTTCTATTCATTTTCTATTCTATTTTCTATTCAAGTTTTTTCATCAAGAATACTTGAAAGTCCTCTATTTCTTTGAATGACCATATTTTTCCCCTGAAACATGATACTCAGTTTTGCTGGGTAGGTGATTTTTGGTTTTAATCCTAGTTCCTTTGAACTCCAGAATATCATATCCCAAGCCCTTCAATCCCTTAACGTAGAAGCTGCTAGATCTTGTGTTATCCTTATTGTGTTTCCACAATATTAAGATTGTTTCTTCTTGGTTGTTTGTAATATTTTCTCCTTGATCTGGGAATTCCAGAACCTGGCTATAATATTCCTAGGAGTTTTCTTTTTGGGATCCTTTCAAGAAGTTATTGGTGAATTCTTTCAATTTCTATTTTACCCTCTAATTCTAAAATATAAAGGCAATTTTCCTTGAGAATTTCTTGAAGGATGATTTCTAGGTTCTTTTTTTTGATCATGGCTTTCAGGTAGTCCAATAATTTTTAAATGATCTCTCCTGGATCTATTTTCCAGGTCAATGGTTTTTCCAATGAAATATTTCACATTGCCTTCTATTTTTTCATTTGCTTCGATCTGCTTTAATAATCTTTATTTCTCATACAGTCATTAGCTTCCATTTGCTCCAATCTAATTCTTAAGGAATTATTCTCTTCAGTGAGCTTTTCAAATTCTTTTTCCATCTGGCAAGTTTGTCTTTTTAAGGCATTCTTCTCCTCATTGGCTTTTTGGGACTCTTTTGCCTTTTGAGTTAATCTATTTTTAAGGTGTTATTTTCTTCAGTCAGGTTGTTGACTCTCTTTTCATGATTTTCTTGCACCCTTCTCTTTTCTCTTCCCAATTTTTTCTCCACTTCTCTTACTTGATTTTCAAAATCCTTCTTGAGCTTCTCCATGGCCTGTAACCAACTCATATTTTTCTTGGAAGCTTTTGGTACCAGAGTTCTGATTTTGTTGTCTTCCTCCTATTCCATGCTTTGATCCTTTTTTTCCCTCCAAAAAAGGAATCTGAAGTTGTATTGCTGTGCTTGCTTTGCTTCCTTTGCTTGCTCATGTTGCCACTCAATTACTTGACTTTTGAGCTCTTTGCCACAGTAGAATTCTACTTCCAGGGAGGAGAGCTTTGTCCCAAACTCCTGGGGTTTTCACAGCTGTTGGAGCTATTAGTTGGGTGTCCTCTCTGTAGTTCCTCACAAGCTCTAGCTCACTGGTCACACACCCCAGGATCTCCACCCAAGACTGTGATCCAGATCCAGGCAGGTCAAGGTAAGAGTGATTACCCCTCTGAAGTGTTGCTGTTTTCCCTATAATCTGCAGGCCAGTAGCTCTGAAGCAGCCATGTGGAAGTGGCTGCACAGTCACAGTCCTTCTGTAACTTCTCACTCTGAGGGCTGAGGCCAGTCCACACTCCTTCCCCTCCGGTTCCAACAGAGTTCTTCACTGACCTTTTACTTTGTCTTTGGCATTTATGGGTTGATATTTCTGGAAACAGCCACAGCTGCTAGTGATCCACTCTCCCAAAGTCCACTGCAGAAGCTGGTTGGGGCTGCCCTGGGGCTAAAACTGCGGGCTTCAGCTCCCAGCGTGCTGTGATGAACCCTTTCTGTCCACCTTCTGGGCTGCCTTCAGTGGGAGGTTTGTTTCTCTCTGTCACTATGTGGGTTCTATAGCTCTAAAATTTGTTTAGAGTCATATTTTATAGGTATTTGAGGTGGTTATGGGGGGAGCTCATGGAGCTTTCCTGCTTCTATGCTGCCATCTTGGTTCTACCCCTCCATCCCTTGTTGATATCATCTGCTTCCATGAATTTAAATATCATCTATATACCGATGATTCTCAAATCCATCTAACCTGCCCCAGTCTCTTTGCTGAGCTCCAATCCTGCATTCTAACTGCCTTTCAGACATGTCAAACTGGATGACTCATATACATCTTCAGTTTGATATATTCTAAATTGAAATCATTATTCTTTTCCCTATGCCCACCCTCACACTATTACCTACCCTCATACTATAGAGGACAAGGTCATCCTCCCAGTCCCTCAGGTTGACCTAGTAATCATCATGGACTGCTCACTCTCTCTCATCCTTCATATACGAACTATTCTCAAGGGCTTTGCAACATATCTCTTGGATGTGCCCTGTTCTCTAACAGTGCCACCACTCTAATATAGCCCCTAATTACCTCACACCTTGATTATTGCAATAGCCTGCTAATGGGTCAGCCTGCCTCAAGGCTTTCCACTCCATTCATCCTCCACTCAGTTACTAACATGATTTTCCTGAAGTATAAATCTGACCATGTCTCCTCCCCACCAGCACACACATACACACACACACACACATACACACACACACACACACACACACACACACACTCAATAAAGGCCAGCTGCTTTCCTTTGCCTCCAAGCCTTCTATTTGGCATTCATAACCCAGCTTCATCCTAGCTTTCCAGTTTTCTTATATCTCATTCTTTCACACATATTCTTCAATTCAGTGACATTGGCCTCCTGGCTATTTCACAAACAAGAAACATTCCATCTCTCAGCTCCAGGCATTTTCTCTGACTATCCCTCATGTTTGGAATATTCTCTTTCCAGCTCTCTGACTTACTTTAAGTTCAAATTAAAATCCCACCACCTACAGAAAACCTTTCCCAATCCCCCTTAATTTTAATGTCTTCCCTCTGTTAATTATTTCTTGCTTATCTTATCTATAGTTTGCTTTATATACATTTCTTTGTATGTTGTCTCCTCAACTAACTTATAAGCTCCTTGAAGGCAGGGAATATCTTTTGACCCTTTTTGTATTCCAAGCACTTAGTGGAGTACCTGGTACAAAGAAGGTGTTTAATAAGAATTTACTGATTTATTAATAGACTGGCATCTACTCTGTGAGGAGAACAGAGCAGCCAGCCTTGTTGACTCTTCTCTTGCTCCCCTCTGGGCAGGAATTAAAGTATCCCTTGGGGAAAGGGCAATGTAGAGATTTCCAAACTAGCTATCAAGACCTCACAAGATATTTCATGTATTCATGTAACTTGCATGGGCAGCACACATATTTGACACAACACTTTCTATCTTAAAAAAATTTTTAAAAGCCCATTGCAATATGAAATGTTCTTTTTATGTTTACACAATTTTACTTTGAATAACTTTTTGACATATATATATATATATTTAATTCTTTATCCTAAAGCCCCACTTTTATCATATTGGAGATTAAGAATATCTTTGGCAGTCTTTTTCATTTTATTTGGTGTCAGGCTATCTACCTTGATCCTGGTGAAAAATTTCATATGTAGACAAATCTGCTAAATATATGTCCTATTCCCACCCAACAGTGCAAGAGGAACACTCTAGCTTGAGGAAGAAGAGTCAGCAAACACTCATGTTATACTGTTTTAATTACAAGCTGCCCTCTTTTCAAGTTTATTACAATAGATGACTGCCCTGCTGTGAAACAGTATATAAAGACACAGCAGTATATCTCACTGGTATATTGTGGAAATTAAAATTCTTGATACTACTTCAGTAATTAATTTCCATAGAGAAACCAGCTTAGTTTAATAAAGAGATTAATGAAAATGTTGCAGAAGATCTATTTCTCAGGAGGCGTGGTACTTCTTTGCATTGGCAAATAACAAAACCATTTCAAACAACCTAGTAAATCTTGCCTTATTCAATTAAATTTTCCTTAGGATATAAAGAGATTTTAGGGTATTAGGAATAGTCCTAGATAGTGGCCACTCTGGTGGCACAGCCATGAGCCCTGAGGATCTGTGATGGGTGGGGCGAGGTGGGGAATTCTGTCAGTGACACAATGCTCTAGAGTAATGTACAGCAACTGCTCTGCCAGGGACGGGGAACAGAAGCAGGCAGAGGGGAGATGGTAAAAGGGGAAGACAGATACATGAGTACCATGTGGGATCCAGCCGAGGAAGGGGGAACACAGAACCTCAGAAATACTACCTGCAATAGTATTTAAGATCAGTGAGGATAGAAGACCATTTCTTGTCTTCTGGTGACAACTGGACAGCAGTATGAAGGAGCAGGTCTGTCCCTGATGGCTAAGGACCTGAGCAGTCATTAATTCCTCAGTGACCCTAGGCAGATCTCTAAGGCTAGATTTTCCAGAGAAGAGGATTATCTGCATTTGTAAAGGGAATTTCCTCACCAGGATTTTCCTGCATTAATGAAATCATAAGCTTCATGAACAATCAATTAGTGCCAAGGTGCTCCCCTAAGTACCTTCAAAACATATTTACTAGAATGAAAACTACCAACACCCCCCTAGAAAGTCAGGTCTAAGAGGACATGGACTGCCTGTTATCAGAATTCATAACTTTAGAATCTAATCCAGTACAGTTATCCTTTCCACATGGCAACTTTCCCCTTCATGGTTTCTATATATCACGGGTTAGCATAAGAAATAAAATGTGATTTTGGGGGGAGTTTTGCAGAATCTACAGATGATACACAGAGGCCAACAGATGACACAGAAAATGTTTAGAAACTCAGAAATGCATAAAATATATGAACAGTATTTTATCTTTTAATATTGTATTAATTCAATTGATTTCTCTGGTACAAAGGTAGGAACAAAAAATTTCTACAAAGATTTTCCAGATTGCAGGGGGCACTATGCCCTTAACCCTTATGAGGTAGAAGGGATAACTGTATTCTATATACAATAGGTCTTTAACTTCAAAAAATGTATTTGCTATAATATATGCTGAGAATGTCTACTTTCATGTGAACATCAACTAGTGACTTAACCTCCTGAGCTTCAGACAATCTCTAAAACTCTAAGACCTAGATTGTGATCTGACTCAGTTGAGGGAGTTCCTACAGAAAAAAAAATTATAAGTACTTGACATAGTGACATATGTTGGATTGCAGAGGGAGTTCCCATGGCAACAGCATACTAGGTACCACACATATTGACATACTGTATGTGAGAACAACCTGGAGAAATTGCCAAAGACCATGCTGGGCAGAAAGAGCTTGGGGTCAGTCTCAGCAGGCCTTGACGATTGACCCTGCTTTCTCTCCACCGTTTTGGATGTTATTCTCTATTTTCAGTAGTGAAGTTTTGCTTTTCAGGGTAATCTTCAATATGGTTTTTAAAAAAATCCCTATCAGTCTCAGGAATCAGTACCATTAATTAAATAAATAAGCATTTATTAAGCACCAACTATATTCCAGACAATCTAATTCCTGAACCAAGGAGAAAATATTTGTTAAAACCATTTCAGAAGTCTGAAAGAACTAGGGGCAGAAAATAGGTGATTAAAATATTTCCCTGTGTTCCAGGACAAAAGTGGCCTCAGGAGAGATCATGGGCATCATGACACAAAAGTTGGGGTATTGTCATCTTTGTTTTCCCTCTTTCTTTCTGCTGCCTCTCTCAAAGCAATTTTCTTAAGTCCCTAGGGCAGAATTGGTGCAATTTGTATCCCAGGTGTTGGTGACAACTTTATTTGAGTCCCGGGGAGAGGAAAATCAAGGATTTTAGTGGAGCAGGTGGTCACATCCCATAGGAATATTTAATTCAGTAATGCCTATAATATCAAGTCATTTCCCCTCTTCAGTATGAACTAAATTTATTAAAAAGAACTCTATGGTACTTCAAGATACTGATGCAAACTGACTACCCTGGGAACCATTCAAGAGCTGCCTCTCACCTTAAGAATCAATAGCTTCTGGTTGAGAATCCCTAGCTGTTGATCCTGATTTGTGACCTTTTTGAAAAAAAGAAAGACAAAGGAAGAAGGAAGAAGGAGGAGAAGAGGAAGAAGAAGAAAAAGGAGGAGGAAGAGGAGGAGAAGAAATTGTTGCTAACTCATTGTAATGTGGACCTAAATGCAAACTTATATGTATCTATCTAGAAGTTCAGTCAACTCACCTTTTATATAAAATTCACAGTAAATCAAGGCAGACAGCAAATGGAAATGGGAGAGTCAAAAATCCCCAAAATTCTATGGCAAAAAATTATCCACAAAGATCTCAAGAAAAAGAATCAAATAGAATGTAACAAGGACAAATATAAAATTTCCAATTTTTATGTAAAACAGCAATATTATAATACATAATTATAATATATATGATCACATGGTATGCTAAATAATGTTATGTATATTATAAATTATAAATAATATTATTATGTATATAAAATATTTAAAAGTCAATTATCATATTAGAGTACTAATATGAGTTAAGTTCTAGGTGCTACTTAGCACAGAAAGATGAAGACAAAAGCACTGCCTTCAAAGATAACTGGATTAGTAGAACTCACAAGGAATGAAAACAATTAATTATAATACACGGCAGAAGGTATTTGGTTCTAGGAGAGAACCATAAACAAATTAAAACTAATGTAAAATCCTAGCTTTCAAAGTAATTTGCATAACTGTTGCATGGGAGAGATGTGGTTAGATGGTTCCTTGAACATTGAGAAAAGATGGCATCAAACTGGAGTTCTCTCTGAAAGAGGAACCTGGGGATATCACAGTCGTAGGAACAACTGGTGAAGAGCAATTTTTGTCTTTGATTCCCATTTAAAAGGAATGGGTAGTAAGGATCAACTGAATAGCCTTGAAGCCATTATTTTGTGGATCCATCAATGGACCCATCAGTTCCCATTCTTCTTAAGAGGTCATCAATATATAGATGTGTGTTGTTATATATATGTGGGGGGGGGTGGAATGTGGATAGACAGATAAATAGATGGATAGACACAAATATATGTGTATACAGATTATTAGTATATTATGTCATTTTTTATATAATATATGCATATAATGAAGAGAGAGAGAGAGAGAGAGAGAGAGAGAGAGAGAGAGAGAGAGAGAGCTCTCAGTGAGTCAGCAGTGAGCTATGGAAGTCAAAATAAGTCAGTATCATCTTAGGTTGCATTCACAGAAGCAGAGTATCTCAGATGTGAGGGTCACAATATCCTCTCTCCTGGTCATATCCCGTCTGGAGGACTGTGTTTTCTTTGGAGAACTATATATACACTAAAAAGGACAATGATGAATTGAAATCAATTCCAGGGTCACTGAGCAGTATGGAATAATCACAAGGTCATTATGAGAATCTCTAGAGTGAAGTAGAATAGGAGAATGTTACCTTAGTAAATAAGGCTAAGAAGGGTAAGAGAATAGAGAAAATTGGTTGGGGGGTGGGGATCAGAGCAAGGACAGGTGGGTAAAAGAATGATAATAAAATAACTGATCAACTGTCTTACGAAGATGGAGCAGCATTCTGCTTCTCCCAAGGGAGGAGAATTAAAAGTAATGGGTAAAAGTAACATCAAGGTAGATTTCAACTTAGTCTAATAGAATTCAATTAAATTCAGCAATCCTTGGGGGTGGCTAGGTGGCACAGGGAATAGAGCACCAGCCCTGGAGTCAGGAGGACCTGAGTTCAAATCCGGCTTTAGACACTTACCACAAAAAACTTAGCCATGTGACCTTGGGCATGTCATTTAATCCCAATTGCCCTACCTTCCCCCCCTTCAAAAAGCAAAAATAATAATAATAAAATTCAGCAATCATTTATTGTTTGTTGTTTTATTGCTTTTCAGTTTTTTTTTAGTCAAGTCCAGTTCTTTCTGATCCCATTTGGGGTATTCTTGGCAAAGATATCTCAGTGGTTTGCATTTCCTTCTCTAGCTCATTTAACAGATGAGGAACTGAGGCAAAGAGTTAGGTGACTTGCCCAGGGTCACACAGGTAGTAAATGTCTGAGGCTGGATACGAACTCAAGAAGAGGAGTCTTCCTGACTCCAGGTTCAGTACCTTATCTACTGTGCCACCTAGCTGCTTTGTTTCAAAGTCTACAAAAGTCTGGAACAGATGTGTTCATTGTATGATTGAGAGTCTATCAAGGAAGAATAGAAATATTTCCCAGCTGACCTGAGATGAGATAATATAAATCTGCAGGGGGGAGCACAATTGTGTGACTTTCTCTAGCTGAGTTCAGCAGTTTCTGAATGGGAGTGAGGAAGGCGGATGGTATGGCTAATTTAATTAAATTTTACAAACATTCATTAAGCACAAGCACTAACATATTGGAAAGAGAGCTGACCTTGTGAGCAGAAGATCTAGACTCAAGTCTCTTCTCTTACACACACCCTGCATAAGTCACTTAAACTCTCAGAAAATCCTTAACTTCCTAAGAATATAAGTTGAAGACAAGGTACTGATACATGTTATTAGAGTGGGTTCCATATGTAAATTAAATTACAGCTTCATTCCCTCTCCCTTTGTGAAAGCCACTGCTTTAGTTTCAGAGAATATTAAACAATGTGATCCCCATCATAATATGACCATAGATCAAGATCCTGGCTTGGAGATTACCCAACTCTCATTTTACCGATAAGGAAATTGAGGTTCACAAAAGTTAAATGAGTAACCCAAGGTCACATGTGCCAGGGAAGGGATTTGAACCTGTATTCTGAATCCAGAGTCACTAGGCTTTCTATATGCTATGCCTCATTATTTGTATTTGTTTTATAGGTCACAAAGTACTTTTGCACAATTCTATAAGGTATCTATAGTTACTCATGTGAATTAGAGGTAAGAGGGAGTAAATTAATATTTTGAGCACACAAATGGCATGACTAGTTTTCTTCCTTCCTTCTTCCTTCCTTCCTTCCTTCCTTCCTTCCTTCCTTCCTTCCTTCCTTCCTTCCTTCCTTCCTTCCTTCCTTCCTCCCTCCCTTTGTCCCTCCCTCCCTCCCTTCCTTCCTTTTTTCCTTCCTCCCTCCCTCCCTTCCTTCCTCTATCCCTCCCTCCCTTTCTTCCTTCCTTCCTTCCCCCTTTCCTTCCTCCCTTACTCCCTCCCTCTTTCCCTCCCTCCCTCCCTCCCTTCCTTCCTTCCTCTATCCCTCCTTCCCTCCCTTCCTTCTTTCCTCTGTTTCTCCCCCTGTTTTCCCACAGGGATATTTCCTCCCTACATCAGGATGCTCCAGTACAAAGTTAGCAATTACAAGAGATACTTATGACATCTTACACCACTCCTTTTATCTTTTTCATTCTCTTTGTTTATCTATCAACTAGAATGGAGCTTGCCCTCTTCAAAGGAGAAGAGAGGGAGATTCACTGACGTGATATGAATCTTTCAGAGGTGTCAGTCAATGTAAGTGAGTGATCTATTCAAAGAATGGGAGCACCAGCATGAAACCCAGGCCTGCAGCCTACCGGCAACATGATGTGCTCTCTACCATTAACTTTTAATTAACTCCAATTTTGACACAATTAAGCTCAATTAGAGTAGGATGTCTGACACCACAATGAGCACATATCCACACCCCTGTTGGTGTCGCATTGAATTAATGTCTCTTCTCTGTGGAGTCTCCTCCCCTCAGTTAAGAGCTTTGTTTATTCCAGCAGGCAGCAGGTTGCTTCATCTAAAGCTTAAACACAACTCTAAGCCTACCCTTTGCCCTCATCATGTCCATTTCCAAGTACAGCCATTTGCAACAAAAACTGACCTTCTGGGCCTTTTCTGTTGACAAATATTGTGATCTGCAGTGGTGTCCTTTTCAGCTCAGATTTTTTTTTTAAACTATCATTGAATTTTGGAATCTAGCTAGGAAATTCTTATTAAGAATTGTTGACCTTTTCATGGAGAATTTCATAAATATCCTTTTTCAAAGGTATAGGAAGAAAGGTATTAAGGATCTGGATCCTGAACTGTGAAAACAAGATTACATATACATCCTTTTGTCTTTTCCAGCTTCAAAACAGAAAACAGTAACATGTTCTCTTTTGTTACATATTTCATATGGCCACATCCAGTCATTTCCTGGAATCATTTCCCCCCAAGTCAATAGCATTTAATAAGTAACAGTAGGTATGCTTAATGAGCAATTCCACTGAAGATGATTGTATAATCTGTAAAGGTGATCCAATTCTACTCTTAGGGAAGTACAGCACCATAGACAGAAAGCTTATTCAATATGCTGCAGATTTACCAACGTAACAGAAGTAGCTCCAGATTTGGAGTCAAAAGCCCTGGATCAAATTCCATATCTGCTACTTTCTACCTATGGGATTATGATCAAGTCATTTACACTCTTTTAGCCTTAGTTTACCCTTCTACAAAAATCAGGGTCCTTTCCAGCCCTAAATTCAATGGCTCTTTGAATATGTATTATGAGATGCTTAGAAATGCATCTTCATTACAATTACTTGGCCCTATTAAGAGAAAAGTGAGCCCTAAGCTTTGTCCTTCCCTGGATCCATAAAAATTACATATCCTTTATGCTTTTCATCTTAAACTCTTTCGCAGAGAATGGGGATGAATATGAATTTATGCTTTAAAAGGAATAGTTTCTTGACATGGACTTGGACTCTCCTTTAGTGCTTATTTATAAATTTATTATCCCTTTTCCCCTTCATGGTGGTAGAAGATAAAACAGGGCATTCTTTTGCTACAGCATGCATTTACATGGGGGGGATGCTAGAACAGGCTAGGGGTCAAGGAGGATGATTATCATTTTACACATAGAGACCTATAGGGTAGTTCTGAGTGTTCAGAACAGATGAAACCCTTAATGTGGGCTTTCCATTGCTTACTCAGTTGTTCTGTTGTGTGCCTCTGAGCATTGTGAACATGGCACACTTTTGAAAAGAAAATATAAATCAGTCCTGATACTTCAGCCAAATGAAATTCTCTCTTGGATGCAAATCTTATATTTGACTAGTGTAGAAATGACCTAGTCATCTTCGATTTTTTTTCTTTTTGACAAATAATCTACACATCCAAATAGCAATGAGAGTAGAAATTTAAGTTCATACGGTAGTGAAAAATTTCTAAAGCCACAGGATATCTAAGTTCAAAAAATGTTTGAAGTCGGTCCGTATTCCTTGAACTCTGGAATAATAGTTTCAGTGTACTATCGATTAATCAATTGATAGGATATATTTATTAAGTGTTTTCTATATGTCAAGCACAAGTCTGGGTGCTGGGGATATAAAGTCAAAAATTAAACAGCTCCTACTCTCAAGGTTCTTATGTTCTATTTGGGGGTGTGGGGGCAACTATAAGTTTATACAAAATATATTGAAAGTAAATATAATTTGGGTAGGGTAGACAAGATACTAGGAGTGAGATGGGGATGGTACACGAATGTATGCCTGGAGGAAGTGGTGCCTGAGTTAAAATGTTAAGTAAGCCAGGTATTCAAAGAGTTAGATGTGAAGGGTAAGTGTGTTTTTGGTATCAGGAAAATCCACATAAAGGCACAGAGGTTAGCTATGGGATGACATGTGAGGAAAAGCGAGAAGGCCCTTTTGGCTGGGCCCTAGAGTGCATGAAGGGAGCTCACATACAAGAAGTTTAGACAGATGGGCTAGAATCATATAGTGAAGAGCTTTCAATGACAAACAAAGGAGTTTGTATTTGATCCTAAAGGCAATGGGGAATGGCGAAGGGGAGTTAATGGGTAGTGCTATGATCATAGTTCCTGCCAGAATCTATCCAAAGTCATCAAGGGACATTTTACTGACATGCACAAACGGGTTCTTAGTTATTTATCTTTGGGAAATGCGTTTTCTATCCCTGTTTACGGTGTGCATCCAAATACAACTGCTGTGTCTCACAAGTTTGGGCCTAAAGCCTTTCTGATGGAGAAGTGTGTTGAATGAAACACTTCCTACTTTTCCTTTTCATGACTGCACATTCTAGGCACTGTGATCACCCCAGCTGCCAAAATCATTATGTACTAAGAAGCTGTGCAATTATTTTCAAGGATTAGAACATTCTATCTTTTCAGCAATCTATTGCACATCCTCCAGGGACACTCGATTTCTTTGAGACCAAAGCAGAAGTTACTGTGAACCATTGTAGCTCTACTAACCATGTGTCACAGATGCTGAGGAAAGCAGAATGCTGAAACTTTGAAGATCTCTCTGCTCTACTCTAGACAAGTTCTCTTTCCTCTTTGTATCAGCTTTTATTTGTTTTTATTTGATTCAACCCAATCTTTTTAATACATTTCTCTAAGAGGGATGCATAAGACCAGGAGAGACTGACTTTTGTTCCCCTTTCCCAACCTGTTATACCATAGCAAAGGGAATATCCCAGAGGATGAATCCAGGGGCTCTATAGGGCAGAAATTCCTGCCATCTTCTATCCTGTCTGTCCTAGGAAGATAAGAACATAGGACTATAGGGTTTGGAACTAGGAGAGGTTTTGGAGACCACCTTGTCTTATCACTGATATGAGGAACTAGAGGTATGAATGGATCAGTCCCAGTTACAGAGTCCGGATTCAATCACAAATCCTCCAATTCCAGATCCAAGGGTTTTGTGACTGTGACATGGTTCCCTCAATCCCTAAAGACACAGAAAAATTAACCTAAGAAAATAATAGGGATCTCTTCTTTTGGAACCAGAGTCAGAGAGTAGAAAATTTGAGTAATGCTATTTTTTTTTTTAACTATGGAATCTAAGATAAGGAAACTCATAATGGAGGACCTATTATTTTCCCACTGAGATAGGATGTAAGGTGACTACTCTATGAGAGATAGGGGTATATTTGAGGGTGAGAAGAGAACAAGTCTTCACACAAAGGCTTTGCACGGCCACAGTCTGTATGTTGACCTCCCTGAGACCATTTCACAAAAGCCCAGAAGAACATCAGTGGAGGAGGGTAGACTGGTCAGTATGCCCTGGTAATCCAGCCTAAACTGTTAGTGACAAAAGGATTTACGAATAAAAATAGATCCTTGAGTTTCTGATGTGGTTAAACAAAACATAAAAATACACAGGGGACCAATGCTAACGTCCTTCCTAATATTTTTTGTGATCAAGCAAGGAACCTACTTTTCTTTCAGATCATTCCTGGTTCTCATTCTAAGATGCCGGACTACAACATTCTAGGTGGTGTTTTAATGATGACGTATCAGGGTCAGCCACAGCTCTTCCCTCCAGCACTTATCACAGGCACAAACATATGTAGGTATACCTCACTTTAAACCATTTCCTGAAAACTTTCCTATGAACAAAGTTGTTTCTGCTTTCTCCACTTACTTTTATTTAAAATATGATAATGTTAAAAAAAAAAAGGGGGGGGGGGAGGCGGCCAGGTAGCACAGCAAGTAAGAGCACCGGCTCCAGTGTTGAGACGACCTGGAGATTGAATCCCGGGCTCAGACACTTAGCACCCACCCAGAAACACCTGGCTGTGTAACCTTGAGCAAGTTACTTAACCCCAATTACTTAGAGGCAGCCAGGTGGCTCAGCAACTAAGAGCACCGGCTCCAGTGTCAGGATGACCTGGATCAAATCCAGACTCAGATACTCAGCACCACACCCAAAAATAACTGGCCATGTAACCTTGAGCAAGTTACTTAACCCCGATTGCTTTAAAAACAAATAAAATATGATAATGTATTTGTTCCTTTCAGGTTGGGGATGGAGTAATGATTCTAAAAGCACAATCTAACCATGCAGTCTCCTTACCATTTTAAAAACGCATATTCAGAGACATCATAATTGTAAATATAAATACGAATGTTATTCAACTGCATAAAAATTGCAAGTGGAACCTTTGCCTTTATATTCCTCCTCTGCAATACATCTAATTGGTTCCTTTGTTACCTCTAGGATAAAAGAAAAGTTTCTCTGCTTAGCATTTAAAACTCTTTGAGCCCCTTCCTATTTTTCAAATTTGTTGTTGAATCTTGTTTCTTCCCTCATAACCTGTTCCTTGTAAGCTCCCATCTCTTACATGTAACCAGTACCAGTAGAGTTCAGGCCTTTGTCACCTCTCACCTGAACTACTACAGGATCTTCTGATTCTGTCTTCCTGACTCAAATCTCTCCCTATTCCAATAGATCCCCCATACAATTCCTGATGCAATTTTCCTAGAAAAAGTAGGTATGGCCATTTCACCCTTTTCTTACTCAGTGATTCCTAGTGCTATCTATTATCTCCTGGGTAAAATAGAAAGTTCAATATTTACTATTTAAAGTTTTAATGACCTAGAACATAAAGTCTTCTTCTCTTTCTACCTAGGCTAAGATCAAGCTATACCAGACTATTTGCTGCTTCTCACATACCAAACTCTATGTCCACCTGTAATGGGAATTTTTTAAGATCTTCCCTGCCCCTAGGCCCTTTGATAGCTTTAAGTGCACCTGGAGCCTGTGGTGGGAGGTTTGTTTTTCAGGAAATACTTTGTGATTGGGCAGTGAGTCAAGAGGGTTGTTACATTCTCTGAGCCAGAAGAAGGCTATATAATCCCTGATGTGAGACTTTGTTTTGGGGCTCAATTTGAGAAGTGCTGTGTGATTTGACCAGACAATTCTCTGGGCAGACGTTGAGAGCCCCCCAGCTTTGAAAAACCCAGATGTTGATGCTTCCCTAGCTGGTAACTGATTAGGTATGGATGTAATTATTGGACAGTTGGAGGTCTGTCTGTTTGAAATGTTTCTCTGTCTTGTAATTTCTGCTTGTAACCTGTCTGTATATGCTGAAGTTTGGGGTGCTGACCTTTTCCCCTGAACTAGATAAATGATATGTTTGATTGCTTAAAGCAAGATTGTTAACCCATTTTGAGTTGCTTTCCTTTAGAAAAGCTGATCTAAGAACCTGTGTTGGCAGCTACCCTGGGGATGCTGGGATGCTTGCTGCTACAAATAGCGTCATGAATAGGATCTGCAGACTAAAAGGAAAATATGGGGGCTGGGATAATTGTATACTGTTTCCAAGTTGTAGTAGCTGTGACTCTGTGGAGCCATGGAACAGGAGAGAACGGCCTGCATGCTGATGTCGATGAGCTGAGAGCAGGAATGATTAGCTGCCTGCATCTGGACTGGGGCAGAAGCCAGGAGAGGCTGCTGCCTAGGGGAGGAGAAGGAGCCCAGGTATTCAGAATTCAGCTATCAGACAAAATAAAGGACTGTGTGGCAAAACAGGGGCACTGAATGTGTTTTCTTGCTGCATCCCACAGTTTAGGACCAAGGGGGAGGATGGACTTGTGTCTATGGGCGGTGGGGTAAAGGGCCATGGACCCCCAAGGACCCCACCCTGTTGGTTTTGTTGCCCAGCTGCCTCTCAGGACTTGGAAACAGGAGCTGGAGCAGTGTGAGGGGAAGGAAACCCCCCTCCTCAAAGAGAACTTTATTTGGATACTTGTTTTGAATTGAGGTGATGATAATGCAATGTACTTTGTGTTTGTTATCTATCTTGCAAATGTGATCTAAGAGATGTTAGTGTATGAAAAATCTTGGGGCCTAATGTAATGGGAATGTAAATTTTTAAGATCTTCCCTGCCCCTAGGCCCTTTGATAGACTTAAGTGCACCTAGAGCCTGTGGTGGAAGGTTTGTTTTTCAGGAAAAACTTTGTGATTGGGCAGTGGGTGAAGAGGGTTGTTATATTCTCTGAGCAAGGAGAAGGCTATATAATCCCTGATGTGAGACTTTGTTTTGGGGCTCACTTTGAGAAGTGTTGTGTGATTTGACCAGACAAGACTCTGGGCAGCCGTTGAGCCCCCCAGCTTTGAAAAACCCAGATGTTGATGCTTCCCTAGCTGGTAACTGACTAGGTATGGATGTAATCATTGGCCTGTCTGCTTGAAATGTTTTTCTGTCTTGTAACTTCTGCTTGTAACATGTCTGTATACTCTGAAGTTTGGGGTGCTGACCTTTTCCCCTGAACTAGATGAGTTGCTTTCCTTTAGAAAAGCAGATCTAAGAACTTGTGTTGGCAGCCATCCTGGGGATGCTGCGGTGCTTGCTGCTACATCACCCTCTCTTCATTTATACTAGCTCTTCTCCATGTCTGGAATACCATCCCTCCTCAACTCTGCCTCCCAGCTTTCTTCAAGAGTCTGCTCCTAATAAAAAAAAAAGTCAGCTCAAATATCACCTTCCATAGGAGGGCTTTACTGCTCTTCCACCCTCAAGATGGGTAAGCTATCCTACCGTCATGTTAGCTAGGTGACCTGCTTCCCAGGCACTTGATATAGAAAGAGACATGGCACAACCCAAGACTTCTGCATCTGCATATGCTCAGGGAGAAAGTGCAGCTTTATTGTCTTTTCATTAAACAACCATGTTTCACAAATAGGATGGCAACATTTGGAACAAGCTATGTATAGCTAGCTTCATGGTTCAAAGCCTGTTTCTACGCATCCTAATAAAGTACCCTCATAATGAGTAGCATGGCTTGGTGGATAGAGAGCTATGAGCAATACCTGGGCTTGAGTCCCTTCCGCTTTCATCTGACTCTAATTGTGGGACCCTAGGAACCTCATTTAACAATTTTAACTCTCTAAGTTTCAAAGAAGGTGTTAAACTGCTTTGATAGAAGGATTTTCCATATCAAGGAATTCCCTGTTTCAATGAAATCACAGGTCTAATTTCTGCCCCTATCAGAGTGGTCATATCATTGGCATTAATGAGAACAAGTCACTGGCTTGAGCATTGTATGTTCTGGTTAGCTTTCTTCTTTTTACAGCTTCAAACCTCAACTCTAGCAGGGAATAATGAATATAAACCAATGTGATATTTGCCCTTGGCCTTTACCATATCAAAAATGGACTCTGAGAGGAATACACGATCTGCTGGACATGACCTAAAGAAACAGTGGCCAAGAGAAGATAGCTCAGAGCAGCTCCTACTGGGATAACCAACTGCATTATGTATTTTACATGTGTCTCTGGATCTAGCACTTTGAATATTTCTCATACTCAGGACCCATTGAAGCAATTTGTCTATAAAACTTCATTGTTGGGTTCAATCTGTGCACATACAAAGGTGGAAATCATTCTTTTTTTAAAATTATTTTTTAGTTTACATCATTCATTTCCACAAGATTTTGAGTTACAAATTTTGTCCCCATTTTTCCCTTACTCACCACCCCAAAACAGTGATCCTACTGAATATCCCCTCCCCCAATCTGCTCTCTCTCTCCCATATCTTCCCCCAACTTTCCAGTAGAGCATGGTGGATATATATGCCCCAGTGCCTGTATATCTTATTTCCCAGTTACATGTAAAATAATGTTAATATATGCATCTTTTAAACATTTGGTTTTAAACCTTTGAATTCCAGATTCTTTCCCTACCTCCCTCATCACCTACCCTTAATGGGAATATAAGCAATTCAATATAGGTTGTACATGTGTAGCTATGCAAAACATTTCCATAGTGGATATATTGTGAAAGACTGACTATATTTCCCTCCATCCTATCCCACCCCCCACTTGTCCTATTCTCTTCTTTGATACTGTCCCTTTTCAAAAGTGGTTGCTTCCAACTTTCCTCCCTACCAGCCTGCCCTCCCTTCCATCATCCCCCCTCCCGTCTCCTTCCTCCCTACTCTCCAATAGTGTGAGATACCTTTTCAGTGTGTATGTCATTCCCTCCCTAAGCCCAATTAAATGAGAATAAGGTTGACCTATTCCATTTTATTTTCCTGTTCTACCCCTCCATTGTAACAGTTTTCCCTTGCCTCTTCTATATGAGATAATTTACCCCATTCTATCTCTCCCCATCTCCTCTCATTATATTCCTCTTTTATCTCTTAATTTCATCTTTTTAAGTATCATCCCTTCCTATTCAATTGGTCCTGTGCCCTCTATGTATACCTGTACACATATATACACACACTCACATATGTATTCATATGGCCATATACTCTCCTATATAGACATATATGTATGTATACATACAAGAACACACACATATACATTTCTATTGCCTTCAACTATCCTCATACTGAGAAAAGTTTCATAAATTACAATTATCATTTTTCTATGTAGGAATGTAAGTAGTTCGACTTTGATAAGTTCCTTATGATTTCTTTCCCCTGTTTACCTTCTCATGCTTCTCTTGCTTCTTGTATCTGAATGTCAAATTTTCTATTCAACTCTGGTTTTTTCAGCAAGAATGCTTGAAAGTCCTCTATTCCATTGCATGACCATATTTTCTCCTAAAACATGATACTGAGTTTTGCTGGGTGGGTTATTCTTGGTTTTAATCCAGCTCCTTTGACTTCCAGAATATCATATTCCAAGCCCTTCGATCCCTCAGTGTAGAAGCTGCCAGATCCTGTGTTATCCTGATTGTGTTCCCACAGTGTTCAAATGGTTTCTTCCTGGCTGCTTGTAATATTCTCTCCTTAATTTGGGCACTCTGGAACCTGAGTATAATATTCCTAGGAGTTTTCTTTTTGGGATCTTTTTCAGGAGGTGATCGGTGGATTCTTTCAACCTCTATTTTGCCCTCTGGTTCTAAAACATCAGGTCAATTTTCCTTGAGAATTTCTTGAAAGATGTTTTCTAGGTTCATTTTTTGATCAAAAAAAGATCATGGCTTTCAGGTAGTCCAATAACTTGCAAATTTTCTCTCCTGGATCTATTTTCCCAGTCAGTGGTTTTTCCAGTGAGATATATCACATTGCCTTCTATTTTTTCATTTGTTTGAATCTGTTTAATAGTATCTTGATTTCTCATAAAGTCCCTAGCATCCATTTGCTCCAATCTAATTCAGAAGGAATGATTCTCTTCCATGAGCTTTTGAGATTCTTTTCCATCTGGCAAATTCGTCTTTTTAAGGCATTCTTCTCCTCATTGGGTTTTTGAGTCTCTTCTGCTATTTGAGTTAGTCTGTTTTTTAGGTATTATTTTCTTCAGTCAGGTTGTTGACTTTAATTTCATAATTTTCTTGCATCATTCTCATTTCTCTTCCAAATTTTTCCTCCATTACTCTTATTTGGTTTTCAAAATCTTTCTTAAGCTCCTCTATGGACTGTAAGCAGCTTTTTTTTTTTTTTTTTTTTGAAGCTTTTGGTGCAGGAGTTCTGATTTCATTGTCTTCCTCCTGTTCCATGCCTCAATCCTTTTTGTCCCCAAAAAAGGAATCCAAAGTTGGACTGCTGTGTATGCATTGCTTCCCTTGCTTGCTCATGTTGCCACTCAATTACTTGACTTTGGAGCTTTTTGCCACAGTAGAACTCTGCTACCAGAGTGGGCAGCTTTGTCCCAATTTCTGGGGTTTTTGCAGCTGCTGGAGCTAATTAGTTGGGTGCCCTCTCAGAAGCCTCCACATGCTCTGGCACACTGGTCACACACTACAGAACCTTCACCCTAGCAGTGATCCAGATCCACGCAGGTTAAAGCAACAGTGATTACCCCTCAGACCAGTCACTTGGTCCCCCTATAATCTGCAGGCCTGGAGCTCTGAAGCAGCCATGAGGTAGTGGCTGGACAGCCTCCACACCTCAGCCTCTTCTCACCCTGGGGGAAAAAGCCAGACTGTACTCCAGAACTCCCAGATGCCAAAGTCCACACTGCACTGACCTCTCACTTTGTCCTTAGCCTCTACGGGTTGATAATTCTGCAAACCACCACAACTGCTGGTGACCTGAAGTCCCTCCAGGCAGCAGCTGGTTGTGGCTGCCCTGAGGGTAAAACCTGTGCCTTGAGCTAGGCTGGGCTTATCTGCCAGAGTGCTGTGCTGGTCCCTTCCTGCCAGCCTGCTGGACTGTCTTCAGTAGGAGATTAGGTTCTCTGTGTTATTTTGTGGGTTCTGCAGTTCCAAAGTTTTTTTAGTCATTTTTTACATGAATTGGAGGAGGTAGGAGCTGGAGCTCTGAGGAAGTCCTGTTTCTACGTCCAGAAATCATTCTTAAAACTATAGAGTGAGGGTAGGAGAGCTCCTTTGACCTTGTCATGCCCTATTTATACTATTTTGTCCACAGAACTATGGCTCAAAGAGTAATTGTTATTGGTAAAGTGGTGTCATTTTTTCCATCTCAAGGATTAATCAGGAAAAAAAAAACCTGAAAAACTACTACAAGTAGAAAATATATTTACTCAAGAAGAATTTATTTTCATAATTTTTGGTGAATGTTTGCTTTTGTTGCTTTTTTTTGCCTCTCTATCTCTCCTTCTCTCCTCCTTTCTTAGAGACTTTTTAGTATGCCTTTAGAATCAAAAGTGACTTAGAAGTCACCTCATTGGGGCAGAGCCAAGATGGTGGAGTAAAAGCAGGAACTTCTGCTAGCTCCCACTCCAACCACCTCCAATACCTGTAAAAAACAACTCTAAACAAATTTTAGAGCTACAGAACCCACAAAGTGACATAAAGAAAAAAATTTCCCATTGAAGGCAGCCTGACAGGCCGACATGAAGGGTCTATCGCAGCTGTCTGGGAGCTGAACACAGCCCTGACCAGAGGCCCAGCCCTGACAGAGCAGACTTCAGGAGAGTGAATCACTGGCATCTGTGGAAGTTTCCAGACTTCTCAACCTGTAAATGCCAAACAGTAAGTAAAAAGTCAGTAGGGAACTCTGTTGGAACTGGATGAAGAAGAGGGCAGTCCAACTCCTGCCCATGGGGTGAGAGGTGGTGGAGGCATGGAGGCTGAAGCTGCTGCTCTGTGGCTGCCTCCAGAGCTCCCTCCCTGCAGATCTTAGGGGTGACAAGTGACCATACAGAGAGTAATCACTCTTGCTTTGATCTGCTTGGATCTGGGTCACAGTCTTGGGCAGTGGTCCTGTGGTG
Source organism: Petaurus breviceps papuanus (assembly GCF_028583685.1). NCBI lineage: Eukaryota > Metazoa > Chordata > Mammalia > Diprotodontia > Petauridae > Petaurus > Petaurus breviceps. Next base: position 24,134,711 of record NW_027187359.1, on the reverse strand, counting down.
TGTGGCCAATGGGCCAGAGCTTGTCATGGCTGTAGAGAGTATGCTCTCCTCATAGCTCTGGCAGATGCAAAAACCCCAGCAATTTTGGACACAGCTCTCTCCACTATGGAAGCAGAGTTCTACCTTGGCAAAGAGCTTAAAAGTCAAGAAATTAATTGGCAAGATGACAAAGCAGAGAAAGCTCAATCAGACCATAGAATCCTTTTATGGGGACAAAAATAATCAAAACTTGGAAGCAGAAGAAGAGAATAAAGTCAAAACACCTGCATCAAAAGCTTCCAAGAAAAAATATGAAATGGTTATAGGGCATGGAGGAACTCAAGAAGGATTTTGAACTCAAGTAAGAAAAGTAGAGGAAAAATTGGAAAGAGAAATGAGAATGATGCAGGAAAATTATGAAAAGCAAGTCAACTGCCTGCTATAGGAGACCCAATAAAATACTGAAGAAAATAACACCTTAAAAAGTAGATTAACTAAAATGATAAAAGAAGTCCAAAAAGCCAATGAGGATAAATATGCCTTTTAAAATGAATTGGCCAGATGGGAAAGGAAATTCAAAAACTCACTGAAGAGAATAATTCCTTCAAAGTTAGATTGGAGCAAAGAGAAGCTAATGACTTTATGAGAAATCAAGATATTATAAAACAGATCCAAACAAATAAAAAAATAGGAGGCAATGTGAAATATCTCACTGGAAAAACCACTGACCTGGAAAATAGATCCAGGAGAGATAATTTAAAAATTATTGGACTACCTGAAAACCATGATCAAAAAAAGAACCTAGAAATCATCCTTCAAGAAATTCTCAAGTAAAATTACCCTGATAGTCTAGAACCAGAGGGTAAAATAGAAATTAAAAGAATTCAGCAATCACCTCTTGAAACAGTTCCCCCTCTCCCCCAAAAAAAACCTCCTAGGAATATTAAAGACAAATTCCAGAGTTCCCAGGTCAAGGAGAAAATATTACAAGCAGCCAGGAAGAAACAATTTGAGTATTGTGGAAACACAATCAGGATAACACAAGATCTAGCAGCTTCTACTTTAAGGGTTTGAAGAGCTTAGAATATGATATCCCAGAGGTAAAAGGAGCTAGGATTAAAAACAAGAATCACCTATCCAGCAACTGAATATAATGCTTCAGGGGAAAATATGGTCATTCAATGAAATAGAGGACTTTCAAGTATTCTTGATGAAAACATCAGAGCTGAACAGAAAATCTGACTTTCAAATACAAGAAGCAAGAGAAGGATGAGAAGGTAAACAGGAAAAAGAAATCACAATGAATTTATTAAAGTTGAACTATTTACATTCCTACATGGAAAAATGATCATTACAACTCATGAGACTTTTCTCACTATGAGGATAGTTGAAGGGAGTATATATGTATGTGTGTGTATATACACATACATACACATATATGTATGTATTACATATATGTAAAGGAGGGTGTATGTGCGTATAAATACATATGTGAGTGTGTGTACATGTATACATAGACAGAGGGTACAGAATCAGTTGAATAGGAAGGGATATCTAAAAAAATAAAATTTAGAGGTGAGAGAGGAATATAATGGGAGAACGAGAAAGGGAGAGAAAGAATAGGGTTAATTATATCATATAAAAGAGGCAAGAGAAAACTTACAATGGAGGGGAAGAACAGGAGGGTGAAAGGGAATGAGTCAACCTTACTCTCATTAAATGTGGCTTAAGGAAGGAATAACATACACACTCAACTGGGTATCTTACCCTATAGTAAAGTAGGGGGTAAGGGGATAAGAGAGGGGATGAAAGAAGGGAGGGCAGATTGGGGGAGAGAGTAGTTAAAAGCAAACACTTTTGAAAATGGACAACATCAAAGGAGAAAACAGAATAAGTGGGGGGTGGGATAGGATGGAGGGAAATATAGTTATTCTTTCACAATATAACTACTATGGAAATGTTTTGTATAACTACATATGTACAACCTATATTGAATTTCTTGTCTTCCTAGTGGGGATAGGTGAGGAGGGAACAAGGCAAAAATTCTGGAAATGAAAGTATTAAAAACAAATGTTTAAAAAATTGTTTTTTCTACATGCAAATGGGAAATAAGATATACAAGCACTGGGGTATAGAAATTCATCTTTCCCTACTAGAAAGTTATGGGGAGGGGGCGGGAGATGGGGAAAGATATAAGAGAGAGCAGATTGGGGGAAGGGGTATTCAGTAGGCTCAATATCTTGGGGTAGGGGTAGGGGAAAGACGGGGATAAAATTTGTAACTCAAAATCTTGTGGAAATGAATATTGAAAACTAAAAATAAATAAAAGATTAATAAAAAAAGAAGTCACCTAGTCTAACCCTTTCATTTTAGAGATAAGAGAACTGAGGCCAAAATATATAGGGACTCATCAAACCTCACTGAGGCATGAATGTCAGAGCTTGTATTCAAACCCAACTTCCTGATTCCAAATCCTGCCCTCCTCCCATTCCACCATGCTGCCTCTCACCTTAGTCTTTATTTCTTCCTCCCTTTTTATCCTTTTTGTCTATAGAGTCTGTCTCCCTTTTCTGCCTGTTGTGTCCCTGCTTGGGTTACAGTCTGAGGCTGTAAATAGCAGAAAACTAACCAGAACACACAATGCTCAAGTCAGTAGTTTTGATCTCATTAATGCCAAGATCTAATCAAATAATTCCCTCCTAAGTGAGAGAATACCAATCCATTTTGTACCAATCTATCCTCTTTCCTTAGCTGCCTTCATCTCTTTCCTCCCATCTCTTTTATCCTGCAGAATAAGAGATTCTTGGGAAAAAAGCAAAAAATAAAGGGTTTTACACCTATGTAAAATAGAATTCAAGAAAAAACATTCTAAAAGAATAGAATGTTCTAATCTGATTTTTTTAATGGACTATATTATGTTTTTCTGAAACATCAGCTGATTTCTGTGGAGATTTCTTACATTTGTGGAATAAGTAAAAAATAATTTTGTAGTGTTCCTGGTCAAATACTTTAAAACTCAGGGTGTTACATGAAGATCCAGCTCCAGGAGGATCACCCTCAGGAAAATTATATGGGTGAAAAACATACAAAAATATACCACATCGTATTCTGTTCCCAACAGCACACATACATTTACACACACACACACACACACACACACAGACACACACATTTTTGGCCACAGCTATTGTGTGAGACTCAGCAATAGCAGACTGACTGTGAAGCTAAGCCCAGCACCAAAGGTTGAGGTAGAGATGAGAAGGTAAAAGGACTTCCATAAGGCCTAGAAGAGAAGCAGTGACATCAAAGTGAAATCAAGGAAGGGTGATGAAAGAGAGTACAAAAGATAGCAAGGCAACAGTTCAAAGAAGATTCAACATTTGCAAAGGAATGATTCTCACTTCTGGAAACATACACTCAGGAGGAGTCAAGAGCCTGGCAAAGAAAGAACATAGGAGAATTCTCTAATAGACCATACAAAGGTGTGAGAAGGAGGGAAAGCCCTGGGCAAAGATGAGGACTAAGAAAATTATCCAGTCACACTGAATACAGAAAAATGAGAAAAGGAAAATAAAGGGAGAACTAAAATTAATATTGTTCAAGAGTGTATATTGAAGAATGTAATCCTTTTAGAAACAATAAGAGATCAAGGAAGAAGATAACCAGAAACCCCTTTTAGAAAAGAGAAGAACTTGCTGGTACAAAAATACTATGCATTATGGGCTTTGGTTTTCACAATACACACAAAATGGAGTAAGAGGGGAGGGAATAAACAATTCTATCTATAGTGCCTACTATGTTCTCAGTATTATATTATTTCATCTAATCTTCACAACTACTCTGCAAAGTAGATGCTTTTATTGTCCTCATTTTGCAGTTGAGGAACAGAGGTTAAGTGAAAGTGACTTACCCAGGATCTTTGAGGTTAGATGTGAACTCAAGTCTTCCTGACTCTGGGTCCAGTACTATATCCACTACATCACCTAATTCTTAATTTCAATTGCCAGAGTAAAAATAGATGTATTCATTTTTGTTCATTTGTTTTAGTGATGGGGAAACAAAGAAGATTGTCCCTGTGAGTTTATTGGTATTAAGAAATCAAAATCAGGAAACTCCTTTTATTAATGCATATCAGCATCTGCACACTTTGAAAATTGTCTAGGTGAGTAAGAGAGAAAGTAACTTTCCTGGGTCACACAGTGAGTATCTGTCAGAAGCAGAACTAAACCTCGTTCTTCCTGACTCAGATACCAGGTCTCTATTCATCACATCATAGTGCTTCTCTGCATACCCTTTCAGAAATGTCCATGGAAATCAGGATTCTGAGAGGCATTCCGGGAATGAATGTATTAAAAAAAGTGTATCGTAGAATTCAAATGGAAACAATAATATGAACTAAAGAACTGATTCATGGGGAAGAAAACATTTTCTTTAGTTAAACAGAAAACCATGATATACCCATGATGCACACTGCATGCATGTCAATGACTCCCCTTTCTTCAGTACCTCCTGGTGAGGCCGTATTCATCCTGGCTTCTTGAAGCCTGTAGCCTCAAGAGGCAAAATGACAGGTATCTCTGAAGACACTTCATCTTTAGTCAGAGGTCCAGCCTTGTTAAGTGCCAGGAGTTTTATTGCCAGAAGCTTGGACACATGGTGATTTTTGTGTTTTTTTTTTGGGGGGGGGGGGGTTTCCTAGTCATAACAACTTATAAAACCATCTACTAAGGCCTGGAGGATTTTCAAATTGCATGAGATCAGGGATTCCTAAAGTATTGAAGGATACTTTAAAGAATGAACCTACTAACTCTGCTTTAAGTACTCAGAGGGGAAGAAAAAATAGTGTTAACATTTTAAACACCACCTTATTATGCATTTATTTAGCTAAGAGTCTATGCCTTGGTTACAGACTTTTAGTATCCACCAGTAGTGAATGTTTGCATTTCGGATGTTTTGTATTGCACACTAAGAAATCAACTTCAGTCAATATTCTGTTTTGTTGACATGTTAAAGTCAAGCATAAGGCCTTAAGAAAATTCACAATTAGCTTAAGAAGAGGAACCAGACTGATATATGATTTCACTCATGTAGGGCTACCCTTCAGCAATACAGATGGCAACTCATTCATACCTTTTCATCCTGAGGGACTACATGTCATTGTCTTATGCTAAATATGCCATAGAGGGTTCACCCTGACCTTCTTCTAGTTCTTTTGACATTAGCAGACAGCAATAGACCATATTAGATGTTTATTCATCATCCCATGGTCTTTATGTTTGTGACTCCTCTTGCCGCAATATAGGTTGTACCTTCTTTTCCCTGTGTACAGCCTTCTGAAAATCTTTAGCAATTTTTAATGCTTGGGGTCAGAAAGCATAAGCAGAGAGATAATTAATAAATGTTGAATTGTATTGTCTGTTGTACAAGGCTATCCCTCAGTATTATGGTTTTAAACCAAAATGACTGAATCCATATATACTCTATCTAGATAGACTGCTTAGAGGCAGTGAGGTGATGCAGGGGACAGAGCACTGGGTTAGGTGTCAGAAAGATATAATTTCAAATCCTGTCTCAAACATATACCAGAGTGTAACCTTGGGAAAGTCACTTAACCTCATGACAGCCTCAGTTTCTTTCTCTATAAAATATGGGGGTTGGATTCACTGGCCTCTAAGTTCACTTGAGGCTCTAAATCTATGATTCTATGAGTAATTGAATAGTAGGCATCCCTGTAAATTTAGGTCAATAAGACCTTAAAATGAGCCATGTTAGAGAGACTCAAAGGAAAATTGGGAGTACTATAGATCTTCCAGTTAGTAGATAAAGAGAAATGAGAGGCACATGTCTATTTAAATAAACTGTCTACAGTATCTAGGGAGGAGGCATTCTGATTTGAAAACCATAACTTAAGCAGAGATGATTTGTTCAGATGCCATGACTGAAGGGCAGAATGTGGGCATTTGATTGGACATGGGGCGTATCTCCTTTTTAGACAAAGATCTATTATTCGCAGAGTATAAAAAGGAAGGTTTGTTTGTTTTTGTTTTGTTTCCCCCCCTTGTACAAGGGACTTTTTAAAAAATAGATCTTCCCCCATGGCAATCATTGATCTCCATATTCTCTCATCAGTGAAAAAGGGCACACATTCCATAGATTCATAGCAACTTTGAAAGAGTGAATAATGAGGACAATCTATCTCAACAAGCTCTTATTTTACAGATGGGAAAACTGAGGCCCAGGGAATGGAAAGTGACTTTCCCAAACTATTATAGTGAATTAGTGGCAAAGCCCAAAAGGCACCATTCCTGATACATTAATTTGTTCTGCTTGGATTAGATCAGGGAACAGTGTCACTACCTGGTCAATTAACACTGAAGCTTGACCTTCTAAGCAATGAACTCTAGCCCAAAGTATAAGGACTTCCATGTCCTTCAACTTCTTAGCTGAGAGCATATCTACAAACAAAGAACCAGAATGAAAATTATCTTCACTTATAAGGAATACATATGAGGCCATGTAAAATCAATTAACTCAATACTTATGCCTATTTTTAAAGTATGTCTCCTCTTTGTCAGGCTGTCACTTAGTACTGGCAATGAAGTGATCTCTAGCAATCCCTCTCCCTCCCATCCTTCTAAACCATTACTGCTGATCTATTGTGACTTAGAGCATCAAAAGTCAAGTTTATAAGGATTCTGTGAACAGTAAAAGTTCAAAGGAAAGCTTGGGGTTTCCCAGTTGAGTGCAATGTAAGATTTTGTCAGTTTGTTGTGCCCCGGTAGAAGCCGTTTTGAATCCCTCCTAGGTCTGGGTTGTATTCCAGGGAGTGGATGTTACTGAAAAAAAAATCACCTTTAGATAAGGGAAGTCATATTGTAACTTAAAATATTATATCCAGTGTCAACCAATGCCATGTCCACTATTCGTTTTATTCACTGTCATTACTAAAGTATAATTTTAAGGGTCTAGTGACTCACATTTTAATCCTCCTATTAGACCAGATGTAAAGAAAACATTATATTGAGTAAGTAAATGTCCATTATATGTCTGTTGAATGAACTCAAAGACTCAACATTTGAACAATACCTTTGAAGAAGAAAATAAAAATAGCTTAGAAGATGCAGCCGTAGCACTTTTAGAGCTTACAAATCAAAAACAGGCACTATGAGTGAAGACAAACTTACAGACAATCATGCAAAGAACTCTGAAGAAAAACAACGAACACATACAGAATGGAGAGCTAGGCTAATACAATTTCTCTAATACAATTTCCCAGAGTAGGGAAAGTGACTTGTCCAAAGTATTATAGTGAATTAGTGGCAAAGCCAAAAAGGCACCATTCCTGCTACATTAATTTGTTCTGCTTGGATTAGATTAGGGAACAGTGTCACTACCTGGCCAGTTAACACTGAAGCTTGACCTTCTAAGCAATGATAGCCCAAAGTATAAGGACTTCCATGTCCTTCAAATTCTTATCTGAGAGCTTATGTGTCAGGTTGACACATATTCATGCTTCCAATTTCTGAGTTTGAAATGAGTGTCAACTGAAGAATTCTCAGCTCATGGAAACATAATTTACTGGTCTCCAAAAGCTTTTTCTACAAGGCTGATCAAATGATGCTCAAGAAGACTTCATTTGAAATGAAAAAAACACTAATTTTAATGTTTCCCTTTTGAACTAGTGTCAGACCTGATGAATGAATAGAACTCTCTGGGGTCATAAGGTTAGAGCAAGTCAAGGTTGCCCATGAATCCTTTATTATTTGAAGTTCCTGGACCAGAGTCCCCATGCTTTTTGCCAACAAAATTACCAGAAGGTCACCAAGATCATGACTGGAGGGAATACAAACCTGGTCAATGGTTTTCAAGATATAATGCACATAACAGTCTGCCAGCCCTACCTTCTGATCAAATAATTTTGTCAGTCACTCAGTTCTGAGGTACAAGTTTATCTGGGGCAAGTATACCTAATAAAATTAAGCATCAGGCCTTCTAGACTGTACCATTAAAAACCCAAAGCAAACTATGACCAAGGCAATGATCCAAGACAATTGTGAAGGACAAAAGATGAACAAATGCTATCTACCTCCAAAGAGAGAACTGATGAACTCTGAGTGCAGATGCAAACATACTTTTTAACTAATTTATTTTTCTTGTTTTTGTGTGTGTTTTCACATGATCAATATGGAAATAGGTTTTTACTTGATTTCATATGTATAACCAATATATAACTTGCCTTCTCAACTGGTGGGAGGAGTAGGAAGCACAGAGAGAAATTAGAACTTAAATTTTTAAAAATCAACCTTATAATTAAATTTTTTGAAATACATATGTATATATGTGTAATACATGTACGTATGTGTACATATATGTGTAAATGTGCACATACATGTGTGTATGCACATATATGCAAGCATTGTATGTATGTGTATATATATATATATATATATATACAATATGTATATGTACCCTTGTAGTCATCTAGTCCTCTTTATAACTGCATAAGAAAGGCCTAATTTCTTGTCCCCAACCATTTCACTTTTTAGACAATTGCAATTCAGAATTAGCACTCACTACCAGATCCCTGATTTGGAGGATTTACAATATATTGTAACTTTTTAGAAAGGAGAAAACTAGAAGTGCTATGAACACAGTTTACAATTCACCACTGAGACCACAGATGACTCTTGCGTTTTAACATTTCATGGTCTCTCTAAGTTAGAAGGAGCCTGAGAACATCTGGCTATGACCACTCTCTTCTATAACCTGCTGGGATATTATGAGATTATATATTCAGATAGACTATTTATCTTTCTCTGTGATCCTGGGAAGCCCACAGCCCATATATACTTAGTATTGGTCAGTTAGGTGAATGATGGTATTAAAGTAGATGGATCACATAATAATTTTATCTGAGTAAATTTTATCTGAGCCATGTGGCATTCTTGGCACTCAGAAAGGTACCCAAATGTATCCATAAAAAGTCAACAAGTGTCATTCTATTGTAGGTCACTGACCTGGATTCCTTCTTACTCTACAGATTGTCATAGGTGAGTTTTTGTGGATTTGACCACAGTACCTGATCACTTAGAAGAAAATATAATCCCATTTGGGCGACAAGCACCAAAGATTCAACCCACCCAGATTAGTTTCAGTGAAAAAGTACCAAAGCATTTCAAGCACTAACTTAATTTTCCTACTAACATCTGTCTCTTTTATTTTCAATTCAAAGATGTAAGCCTGATGCTCTGTCTCTACAGCAATGAGTTATAACTAAACCACTGCTGATCTCTCACGTTAATGAAACTTCACTTGATTTCTCTTAAGGAGCATACAGACAAGGCTGTTGAATAGCAAGTGTGGGAAAAAAAAGTGTCCTTATTTAGAGGGGAAAGTGGCCTATAGAGCCACACAATAGTACCAAATCCTGGCTGTTCAAATTTCCCTAGCAATGTGGCTCAGATGCCTATGAGATCTATGTAAAAGCAACATAGTCCTGTTGTAAGATTTATGCCTGAAGGGCAATGTCTGAATGAAAAAGTACTGATTTTTATATAAATGGGAAGACAGTAAGACATGGTACAACCAAAGCAGAAACAAGACACCCCAAAAGACATATAGTCACCCTCTCACCACATTTTGCACCTATCTCTAATTGTGTGGTTTTTGTGCTTCATTCTTAAAGAGGACCATGCTATGAGGGAATGATGATGTGACTTGCAGTTGACTTGGATTTGAGTGAGGAAGGACTGTGCAAGGTCACCAGCCTCACTTTCTCCAGAACCATCTGGGTTCAGTGGCCTGATTTTCATCAGGATGACTGGAAATGGCCCAGGATAATCTTTTCAGGTTTGTATGAACTCACTTTGAGTGAGGCAAAGCCCATTCTTTGTGAGAAAGGAATTATCATTGATCATCTCTGAAGAATAATGGAGACATATTTTTAATTATTTAGAAAGGATAGGGGTGATTATTAAGAGCCAGTAAAGGGCACACCAAAAAAAAAAAACAAATCAGAAGTAAATGTAACAAAATTACAAAGCTCAAGTAGGACCTGAATGAAGATATGCGAAATGACACTCCTGATTCACTTTTTCATGGAGGTGGGAGGTCCACAGACATTACACATTACAAGTTTTCAGACTTTTTCAATATATCAATCGGTTGTGCTGACTTTTTTCCTGTCTCTAAAAAAATACTATTTTTAACATGGAATGACTCCTGGGAAAGGGAGGCAGTTATACATAGGATAACTATTGTGTTGTGAGAAACGGAAAATATTAATAATTTTTAAAGGTTTTTTTTTTAAGAATCAGAATGAACTTATCAAGAAATGGTCTTGTGGTCTTGCTTGACTAAATTAATTTCCTTTTATGATAGTTTTAAAATATTGGTAGATAAGAATGGGCCATTGACATAGAGTATCTGAATTTTAGCAAATATTTTCATGACGTCTCTCAGGCTATCTCTGAGTATGAAATGGAAGGATATGACCTAGGCAATAGTACAGTTAAAAGGATTCAGAACTTGTGGAATGAGGACATCCACAAAGTGGTGATTAATAATGTGGTATCGGCTTGGAAGAATGACTATAATAAAGTGCCCCCAGAGATCTTTCCTGTTCAGAATTTTTATTAGTACCTTGGATAAAGAGATGGGAAGCCTACCAAATCTGTGCAAAACATCATGTACTTAGAGACAGAGCTAATGCCCTGAATGAAAGTCAAGATTCAGAAAAGTCCTAAAAACAAGCTGTAAAGATAGGCTGAAATGAACAATAATGAATAGAAATGAATCTACTAAGATCGTGTGCACAATTAGCAATACTTCTATAAGACAAGAATCCCTGATTCCAATTGAGATATATTGACAGACAAATTCAAAGTATATTGGCTGGCAAGGAGCCTATTGGTTAGTAATACTTTTATTAAGGAATTCTGCTTTTGAGAATCAATTGCTCATTTGTAAAAATGATAAATAGTATCTCTCTAAAACCAAGAGTAAGCATTATCTATAATGTGGATAAACTTGAAGCCTTCCCAGTATGATCAGGGGTGAAGCAATTATGTCCATTATTACCACTATAACTCAATACTGTACTAGAAATGCTCATTATAGCAATAAAAGAAGAAAAAGAAATTGGAGAAATAGGCAATGAGGAAACAAAACTATTACTCCTTGCAGATAACATAATGGTATACTTAGAGAATCCTAGAGAATCAACTGAAAAAGCTACTTGAAATAATTAATAACTTCAGCAAAGTTTCAGGATTTAAAATGAAACCACATAAATCATCAACATTTCTATAAAGTACCAACAAAACTCAGTTGGGTGAGATAGAGAAATTCAATTAAAAAAACTGCAGACAATATAAAATACTCAGGAATCTACCTGCCAAGGCAAACCCCCAAAAATATATGAACATAATTATAAAACACCTTTCACACACAAAAAAAGTAGATCAAAACAACTGGAGAAATGTTAATGGCTCATGGGTAGCCAAGACAATGCAATAAAAATGATGATTCTACCTAAGTTAATTTACTTATTCAATGACATACCAATCAAAAAAACACATAATTCTTCTGCAGAGATAGAGAATATGGTAACAAAATTCATTGGAAAAACAAAAGGTCAAGAATTATCAAGAGTAGGGTGGTTAGGTGACACAATGAATAGAGTACCCACTGGCCCTATAGTTGGGAGGATCTGAGTTCAAATCTGGCCTCAGACACTTAACACTTACTAGCAGTGTGACCTGGGGCAAGTCACAACTCCAATTGCCCTTCCTTCCCCCCTCCAAAAAAAAAAAGAATATAAAGGGAATCAGTGGGAAAAAAAATTGAAGGAAGGAGACTTAGTAGTTCCAGATTTCAAACTATATTGCAAAGTGTTCATCAAACAATTTGGAATTACTTAAGAAATAGAGTGGCTGCACATCAGTAAATGACCATTGTAATCAAGTGTTTAATGAGCCCAAAGTTCTCAGATTGTGAGATAAGAACTCAACATTTGACAAAATTGCTGGGAAAACTGGAAAGGAGTTTGGGAGAAACTAGGCCTAGACCAACATTTGACACTGTATATCAAGATAAAGCCAAAGTGGAAACATGATTTAGACATAAAGGGTGATCTCATAAATATATCAGGGAGCATTGAAAAATGTACCTATCAGATCTATGGATGAGGGAAGAGTTTATGACCAAATAAGTGATAGAAGAAATTACAGGAAGTAAAATAGATAATGTTGATAACATAAAATTAAAAGGCTTTTGCACCACCAAAATCAATGCAGTTAGAATGAGAAAGAAAATAGGAAACTGGAAAAAAATTGCAATAAGTTCCTCTGACAAAGCCTTCATTTCTCAAATATATAGGGAACTGGGAAAATTTATAAAAATAAGAGCCTTTTGTAGTAGATAAATGGTCAAAGAATGTGAATAAGCAGTTTTCAGAAGAAATCAAAGTTATAGTCACATGAAAAAATTACCTAAATTACTACTGATTAGAGAAATGCAAATTAAAACTAAGATACCAACTCCAACCTATCATACTGGCTAACATGACAGAAAAGGAAAATGACAGATGCTGGATAGGATATGGAAAAATTGGGACCCTGATGCATCATTGGTAGAGTCTGTAAACTTGTCCAACCATTCAGGAGAGCAATTTTTGAATGATAATGCCTAATGTGCTATAAACTGTGCATACCCTTTGACATAGTAAAGAATTTGAAGTCAAGGGAATGCTCATAAACTGGGAAATGACTGAGTAAAAGTTGTAGTATATGATTGTGATGGAATGTTCTTGCACTATCAGAAATGATAAGCATGAGAAAGACCTGGGAAGACTTACATGAACTGATGCAAAATGAAGTAATCAGTATCAGAAGAACATTGTATGCAGTAACAACAATATTGTAAGGATGCTCACTGGTGAAACACTTAGCTACTCTGATCAAGACAATGAGTCCAGACAGTTCTAAAGGATCCATAATGTTAGAAATAATCTTCTTACCAAGAATTCCACCTGGCCATGAGTGAATTTAGAAAAAAAAAATATTTCACATCATTTCCAACAGGTGACTTGGCCTTTAACCCCTTGTGAGAAAGGGTCACTTAGTAGGCACAAATCTGCCTCAAGACAATTACAAACTCCTATAACCACCCTGATTGGAATTTTCCCCTTGCTCTTCATTGGTCAGGTTAGAGTCCCCACCCTCACATGGGTCTACACCCCTGATTACATCATCTCATTTCCACATTTCAATTTCCCCCTTGATTTCCATTGGTTAGATGCAACCTCCTGAACTGCCCACTTTATGTTCTCTTACTTGATATGTTCCCCTTCAAATAGCTCCTATGTGTATAAGCTTCTGACCTTTTTATCTGCTCAAAGCCTGGTTCTTCTAGGTCACAGCTCTGATTAGAACCAGTCACCTCTGACTTACATTCTGTTATCACTCAAAGCTGGGAGGAGTTTTAATCCTGTGGAAACAGAATTCCTTCTTTTCTTTCTCACAATAATAAAAAATGCTATCTATCTCCACAGAGAGAACTGATGAACTTTGAATGCAGATTGAAGCATACAGTTTTTACTTTATTCATTTTTGTTTTATTTCATTTGTATTTTCTTTTGCAATGAGGTTAATATGAAACTATGGTTTCCATTACTTTACATGTATAATCAAAATCAAAGGGCTGGCTTTCTCAAGGAAGAGGAAAAATGGGAAAGAGAGAGAGAATTTATATCTCAAAATTAAAAAAAAATTGCTAAAATTATTTTACATGTAATTGGTAAATATTTAAAAAAAATAAATAAAAATAAGTTGAAAAAAATAATTCTCCTTTCTCATCCCAAATCTGTTATGATAACTAAAGTATTAAAGTTTTAAATGCTCCAAAAGACAACAGAAATATCTCCATGGTGGATGTGAACAGATAGCAAACCATTACAAACAGAATTAATCAGAAGAAAATTATAAATAATGATTTAGGAGAAATGAGTGACCAGAGAGAGAGGATTGATCACATAGCAAGACTAAGGGCTAAACTGTGGAAAACTTGTATGAATATCAAGATATTTAGGAAAAAATACCCAAATCATCAAGCAAATCTCCTGTAGCCAATTTACAAAATGAACTGCACTAGCTGCACAAGACAGATACACAAGGATGAATTGTCATTTACATTATTGGAGAGAATTGGTAGATTCAGATCACAAATCCATCTAAATAATTGATCAAGAAACATTATTAAGTTCTTACTAAATCTTACTATATATACTTACTATATAGTAAGGTTTAAAAATACAAACACCAACATGAAGGAGTCTTTTACCTGAAAAACCTTACATTCTAATGGAAAACAGTCCATAGAACTATAGAACTGCCTACTTCTGGAACTGTTAAATTACATGTTTTATTTAAACCAATCTCCATATGTAACACCAATGCTCCATTTATACTAAGTTAAAGTTATAAATGTTAAAGACTTGAAGAGATTCTCTCCCAACAGTAATAGACATAAGTACCAAATAGAAAGTAATAGACCTATGTTCAAAAATGAAATGAAGAAACTGGTCTCAATTTATCTGGGGAAAAAAATGATCCAGGTTTTAATAGACCACCAGCTCAGCACAAACCAACAGGGTGCTACAGTACTAAAAATGTTGAACTTGCTTAGTATGACAATAAAACCACAGTATCCAAAATGGGGAGAAATTACAGTCCTCAAATACTCAATGTTGGCCAGATCAAATCTGGAATATTGTCATCAGTTCTGGTTATAATATTTTATAGGATATATTGTTGGCAAACAGGACAAAGAGGACATGTTTGGTATGTGGAACAGGGAAAAGACATATTTCCCATGCCAAAAGGAAATGAAAGAAAACTAAGCTTTCTAGATCTCTGTCTCTGCTTCCTAAATGTTAAAGCTGGCCCTGCCCCTTCATTACCCTGTAATATAGATAAATACAAATATAGAGATATATAACAAATATGTATATTAATATGTAATGTAATATGTGATTTATATGTGTGCATGAATAGGTGTGTATGTGCACATAGCTTCTCCCCTGTTGGAATATAATCCCTTTGAGGGCAGGGACTATTTAACTTTTCCATTGTATTTCCAGCATCTGCCCTTATTAAGGGCTTATTGAATTCATTGAATTATGAGTCATTAAACAAGTGAGTGAAAGGCTGCAGAAAAAAAAAAAAACATTTATTAAACACTCATTATGTTACAAGCACTCTCTGTCCTCAGACGCTCAGTAACCTTGTGACCCTAGGTAAGTCATTTAACCCCATTTGCTTCAGTTTCCTCATCTGTAAAATGAGTTGCAGAAAAAAAATGGCAATCCACTCCATTATTACTACCACAAAACCCCAAATGTGGTTATAGTCTTACACTACCAAAATACTGAAGAAAACAATATTCTAAACCCTGTGTTAAGTGCTGGGGACACCAAGACAAAAATGAGACAGGACCTACCATCAATGATCTTACATGTTAATGGAAATAAATCAATTAATTTTAAAAATAAATCAAAAGGAGACAACACATAGAGAGAAGTAGTGACAAGTAGTGTCTAGGAAGTAACACAGATGGTGAATTGAAACAAAGGGCAGGCGATAGACAATTTCTTTCCAGGGACGATGGTAATGTTGATTTGATTACAATTCTCAGAATGTAATATATTCCAGAATTATATAAATGATGCAAGATATATATATATACACACATATATACATATAGAAACAAATGTATATATATAAATATATCATGTTTTAATTAGATGATAATAATTTATTTCACTCATATCTCCTCTTCAGAATAAAGCTTTTTCCTTTGATATGTCATGTCACCCAAATATGAGAATTTTTAAAATGTACAGTGAGAAGAAGAGAAAAGAGAAAACATCTTCATCAAAGCGAAGCATATTTTAAAGAATACGTTCTGTAGATCTGCATCACCACTTCGGATGTAAAGTATGGTGGCATTATATAATCAATAGTTAAAATTAGGTTTCTGAATAATATCTACATAGCATGTAATAAAAATAATCTTGTTTATTATATAATCTTAATTTATTAATTATCTGCAATTGATAATGCCAGACAAATGCAAAAGGTCTCTGTGGGCTTTGTCTCTTGGGAAGAAGGAAATATAAATGTATTTTCTACCATCACAAAAGCTTAATGTAGTGTCACATCTGAGAGTTGCTAATCTGCTATACAATAGTAATGTAAGATATTCTGCAACCCTTACTAAGATTTCCTATGTGGAATTAAACTGTATAATTCGGGGTCTAAATAATCAAATGTATCTCGGCATCCTCCCCATGTCCTCAGTAATATATTTGTTTGTTTTCATTTTTGTTTTGGTTTGTTTTTCCAAGGGTCCAGTTTTAGAGAATGCTTCTTTCAGCATGTGGATCTCCAGGATTTGACTACTTTTATTAATAAAAAGACATGAGGTTAATAGCCCAGATATTATGTGCATCAGATCACAGACAACAATGAACAAAATAGATGACTAAGAATCAGTAAACTTGAGTTTGAATCTTGATTTTGCCACTTACTAATTTTGTGACCATAATTATATCAAATGAAACTTTTTAAAAGGTGCTGTTGTACAAGGTGCTGGAGACAGAGAGACAAAAACAACAAAGTCTCTGCCTTCACAGAGCTTATATTCTACAGGGAAGATACAGCATGTAGAAAATATATTCAAAGTAATACAAAGGGGTTTCAAAAAGAAGAGAATTCCAGTAATTGGAGAAGGTGTGTTGAATCAGAAAGCCCCATGTAAGAGGTATTATCTGAGCTGTGCTTTTGATAGGATCATAGAACTGAAGCTCAGAGAGATGAAATGATTTTTCCAAAGTCACATAGGTGTCAGGATTTGAACCCAGGTCTTTTGAATCTAAATCTGCACCTTTTCCATTGTATCATGCTAACCCCCCAATTTTTTTTTAATTAGCAAGTTGGATTGAGGAGAGACTGAATTGCAGATAAAGAAAGACATTTTTTTACAAAAAGTACAAATTAGAGAAGGACAGCTAGGGGGCACAGTGGATAGGGTGCCGGGCCTAGAGTCATGAGGATTCATCTTCCTGAGTTCAAATCTGACCTCAGACATTTACTCTCTTTGTGACCCTAGACAAGTCACTTACCCTGTTTATCTCAATTTCCTCATCTGTAAAATGAACTGGAGAAGGAAATAGCAAACCATTCCAATATCTTTGCCCAGAAAACCCTAAATGGGGTCATGAGGAGTTGGGCACAGCTGAACAGCAACAACAATAACCGCAACACCCATCAGACAGTATCCTCTACAAGCCTCTTCCCTTCTCTTGTCAATTTAAAATTGCTAAAAGGTTATGTGCTATAGCTACTGAGGACAGAGAGACGATATCCTTTCCCCAGAAGTGCTCCAGTGACATGAGACCCAGGAAAGCTATGGGAAATGGTGGTGGTAGAGAGTACAACTGCCAGGATCCCAGGCTGCCTGACTCAAAAGCGAAATGCTAGCGTTTGTTAAGGGTAGCAGCTTACTTCCTCAAAGTAACTTTGTATCACAAGACCCATTCCCTCTTTCCTGGTCATCTATAGAAAAGGATTGACTTCATTATGAACTATATAATGTCCATATAATGAAATAACCATATAATGAAAAAATATGACATTACTTACTTGTGAAATGTGCATTTCAGTTTTCAGCTCAAAGTTTAAAGTGGTTTCCATTTTCTTCTTTTTTTTAATTTTATTTTATTTTATTTTTTGCCTTTAGGAGGGCATTTGGGGTTAAGTAACTTGACCAAGGTTACACGGCTAATTTTTTGTGTTGGTGTTTAATGTCTGAGGCGGGAACCGAACTCGGGTCCTCCTGACTCCTGGGCGGGGGCTTTACTCACTGCGCCACCTAACGATCCCCCCTGCCGCGTTTTCTTCTTACCCTCTTGCCTAAACACAAATCTCTATTACTTGGGGTGGGGAGAGGACAGTTCTTATATCCTTTTTCCCCTTATATCTATATTCCTTTGACTTCTTTTGGAATGAAAAAAGGTTGAGGCTTGTGATGGGAGGGGGGCAGGGAAGGTGCATCGCTTTCCAACTGACTTGGTAGTGGGACTGAGGAGAAGACAAGTTAGAAGACAATTTGGACTGGGGAGAAGACAATCCCAGGGAACCCAAAGATATCTCTCCTCACTAACCAGCTTCCATACCCAGGATATTATAGTACTTTTGACCTCAGATCTCTCACTGCTTCTCACTACAATGATGAAACTACTGGGTCACATTCACACGTTCTATATATTTATTTCCCATTGAAACAAAAAGTTAGAATAACACTTTCAGGTTTGCAAAGCTCTTAATAAATATTTTCTCATTTTATGTTTCCCCAATCCTAAAAGGTAGGTGTAATTATCCATTTTGACATGAGAAAATGAGTCAGACAAGAGATTAAGTGAGTTGCCTAGGGTCATAGAGCTTAAGTAAATCAGGTTTTCCTGACTTTAGGTCCATCACTCCATCCCCTGCACCACCTAACTGCCTACAAGAAACTATTTGAGACATGCAGGTTTGGAAATTTACAAATTTCTATGAAATCTTTTAATATGATAACAGCACGGCTTAAAAAAATTAGGAAGGATTCTCTAAGAAGTAGTTTCATGATATGGTCTAGCATGGCACTCCAGGAAGCCTAGAATCTTTCACTTCTGATTGGTAATATATATTGATAGGATCAGTAACTACTGTTCTAATTAATAGAATGTCAGTCTTTAGGAAATAGCTAAAGTGATGTGTTTATTTTAATAAGTTTTTTTTTATTAGATCCTACAGACAGTATCCATAGGAACCCATGCTAATGCATTAGATGTAATATCGACTCTGGAAATAAAGGATATCCTAAAAATCTTAGTGTAGTTTTAAGCTTTAGTAGCTTAAACTACCATGTCCTGTAGTTAAATCATTATACCCTAGAGTTTTTTTTTTCTAATCACTGGTCCTAAAAATAAAAAATAAATACATAAATTCATTGTATGTGTCTCCAGAACTAGGACAAGTAAATTGTCCAAAAGTGGAATAGGTTGCTTTGAGTTTCCTGATGATCAATCAATCAAGTAATCATTAAGTGTCTATTATGTACCTAGCATTATGATAGGCACTGGGATAGAAGTACAAAGACTGAAAAAAATCTCTACTCATAAGAAGCTTATTAGAATTTAATGGAGGAGAATATGTGTGTGTGTGTGTGTATATACACATACACACAGATATACACATATGGATATACACATGCATACACAGGTATGTTTGTATATGTATAGAAACACAGTTCTGTATACCTATATGTTAATACATATATGCAGCATACAAACATGTAATATGTCCATATACAATTTATATACCATCAATAGAAAGCTAATAATTATATATATATATTCCACTTAGGAAATCTTAGTAAGAGTTGCAGAATATCTTATATTACTGTTGTATAGCAGACTAGCAACAGTAAGCTCTGATACAACTAGATACTACATGGAAAGCTAATAATTATATAATTATATATAATATATAATAATTATATATATATACACAAAGTAGTTAAATATGATGTTTTTTGGGAATGAGGGTACCAGTAACACGCAATATTAAGAAAGTTCTCATGTAGGAAATTATGCCTGGGAGATATATAAATATATATCTTAGCCCAAGCTAGGCATCTGAGATAGAGAATATATTCCAGGTATATGGTAAAACCAGTGCAAAGACACAGAGATGGGAAATGGGAGATAGAGTACAGCAGTTAAGGAACAGAGATATCATTTTGACTGGAGTGTAGAATGTGGGAGGGAGAGTAATATCCAATGACTTTCTTTACAACATTACTTTTCTCCCTAAGTAATCATCAGTCCTTCCCCACCAGTACCCTGGACTCCATCCTTGTGTCCCTCAACTCTATTTAGTCCGGATCTGTACTCTACCACTCCCTCAAGTGGCCTACTTCCCTCCTTCCGTTCCAAATTCCCTTTGTGTAATACATTTTCTCATTAGAATATAAGCTCCTTGAGGTCAAAGACTATTTAGTTTGCTTGCTTTTGCACCCCCAACAATAAGTACTTAAATTAATGCTTATAGTATCTAATCTATCATCCATCTCTCTCTCTGTCTCTGTCTCTCTCTGTCTCTGTCTCTCTCTCTCTGTCTCTCTCTCTCTCTCTCTGTCTCTCTGTCTCTTAGAAAGATAGAAAAGTCCAGATTATGTAGGACTTTACAAACTAAATAGCAGAGCTTTTATTTGATTCTGGAGGCAAGAGGGAGCCATTAGAATTGATTAAGTAGGAGAGACACATAGTCAGATCTGTGATTACCAAAAATTACTTCGGCAGCATGTATAGGACTGGACTGAGGAGAGAACTTAGGCAAGGAGACATAGAGGGTGGTTGTTGCGAGAGGTATATGAGAGGTAATGAGGGCCTGAACTAAGGTGGTAACTGTCTAAGTGGAGAAAACAGATCGGATGTGAGAAATACCGTGAAGGTAGAAACTGCAAAATTTGATAACTGATCAGATATGTAGTGTGAGAGAGCCAGAAGCTGGATGACCACCTGTCAAAGACAGTAAACAGTAGTCTTGCTTCAGCCAGAGATTAGAGATTTATGTACATCTCCAAAGCTCAAGGATTCTATTATCTAATAAGTGGCTCAGGGTCTTGGGCAAGGACTTCTACATCTGCTACTACTTTACTACACTATGGAATAGGGGAGGGAGTGGGTGGAATTCAAGGGATGGACAAACAGCATGCACAGGACTTCAAGTTGTATTAAGTACAGTGAGCCAATATTTAAGGAGCCAGTAATTGAAATGTAATTCTACCCAAAGCTATATAAAAAGCCTCTGTTAGACTAAAAATATGGTTAGTGTTACACATAATGAAGTACAAGTCCCTATATGGCTGTCTTGAGAGTGGTTGGAGCAGACATTTTTGATATTGAAATTTAGGGAAATCTGAATACCCCTATCATAGCATGGTCAAATTATTTTAGGGTTTCTTTTCTCAAAATCACAATTGACATGTTATAGTGGAATGAACTTTGCTTTTTGACTCAAAAGAGTTGAGTTCAAGACTTGGTTCTGTTACTTGCTTGTGACACTAGACAACTCACTTTGTCTATGCTTCAGTTTTCTCTTCTGTAAAATGAAGAGATTGAACTTATTGATATTGAAGATTCCCTAGGCTAATAAGTTTAAACATTCTATGAGTCTGAATCTAAATCTGCATCATAATTACACATATTTCCTCAGGGGAACACCTCTTTAAAACTTCCTACCTGATTCTGTTTCCCCCAACTCAGGATTAGGGCAACAAGCTCACATTTCATTTATGGATGAAATGGAAATCTATAGTACTTCAAATTTTTAGTACAGGATGACCTTCAGAATCAAAGAATATTACATTTCCATAATTTAGTTCCAAAATTTTGCCTTAGAGAACATGGGTTTTTAATTTCAGGCCTTTGTTTAATTGGAGTCCTATCTTTCCAGTTCACCCCAATGCCATCACAGCTTGAGGGACTATATCTGCCCAAGCACTGGCAACTCCTCATCTTTTAAGTGGCCAATGATGTGCTTGTTTGAGAAATGTGTCAGGTAAAAAGAAAATCTCCCCTAGCATGTAAATGAATTGTCCAAGTGGTGCTAGAACAGTTATCTGCATGTGCCACTGCTTACATGAAATCCATCAGGCAAAGTTTAGAGCTTTCAGAAAAAAAGAGATTATGAAAATTATCTCTCAGCACCTGATACCTTATTGTGGGGAAAGATAAGCTTCCTCCCTCAAAAAGAACTTATAATGGATACTAATCAAAGAGTTCTAACCCACCTTGTTAAATAAACAGCTTTGAGATAGAACATAGAGAAAGCCCTTTAAAGCATTACCTAAAAGCAAGGGATTATAAAAGGAAATATTTACATTGGCCTAGAGATCAAGACAATCTGAATTTAAAGGAGCAGAGGTATATAGCCTACTTTTCCTAAAAGTCATCAAAGAAACGTTGCTTTTGGCATGATCATTTAAGTCCCACTAGGTTATTTCTATTGTGTGAATTAAATTGAAAACTATTGTTAACTTTTCATTAGAAAATATGTATTTATTTAAATTAGGTTTATGTGATTATGACAGGCACACACACGTATACACAAAATGAACTTACTGCGGATATGTATGCCTAGAAAAAGAGGTAGGTCAATCATACAGGGAACAAAGAGATGGAAAGCTTAAGGGCTCCAATTGAGAGATAACTCAATTACTCAATTTTCAAATGGATCTGTGGTCTCACTGATGTAGGTAATACCTCCATCAACACAGAGAGCAATCCATTTTCACCTGCCCAGCCTATGTCCATTCACTCCCATAGATTCCCTCTGGAAGTATATTCAATTATGTATTGGGGGAGGGGGAATATTGCTTAAATTCTTTTGACAATCCAACATTCCAAAGATACCAATGGAGTACACAGGTTGTCAATTATCTTTCACTCCCCCTATTTTTTTTAGTTCATCCCTTACATACTCTTACCAAAATTCTTTGTTTGGATGTATTATAGTTAGCTCTCACTTACCATATACCTCTTCATTGCCCTATGAGTGATCTTCAGCTTCAGTACTTTAGTGACCACAGTATATCACCATGCAACATCGAAAAGAAGATTTCCCTTAACAACAATTACCCATACTCATACAGCGCTTGATGATTTCTAAAGCACTTTACACACAGTATCCTCTTTAATCTGGTTTGGCCCTAATAACAACTCAGTGAGGGAGGTGATAGCACCATGTTCATTTTACAGATAAGAAAAATTAAATTCAGAAAAATTAAGTGACTTGTTCTGTGTTCAGCAAACAGGAACTATCCGAAGCAGGTATTTAACCAAGGTCTTTCTGACTCTTAGTTCAAACTGACACTTTGTTACTTCCCTTCTCAATTCATTGAGGAGATCCTTTAATAGAGGGCTTATGGGCAAATAAAGACAAGAAATATATGAAATGACCAACTTTGATCCATACCAGTGAGGAAATATCACCATAACAAAATCACCTGCCTCCTTAATTAACAAAAGTCTCATTATTTATCCTTTAAATAATTTGTCTTTGGATCAATGTGTTTTCTCTTTACAGAAGCATACCTCGAGGATCCAAATATGAGTGAAAGGACCTAGGATTGGATTGGATTTTTCTTTGTTTTGTTTTGTTTTAATTTTCCACTGTAGCTTTTCAAGAACAGCTCTGCAGAGCAAACTAAGGAATGGCTCCATAGGAGTTGAGTTCTAAATACTTTTCCATGATGTATTTAACCAGTTCTATTTTTAAAATACATCTTTTTAGAGAGTTGGCAGTGGGCAGACCCAGCTCAGTGGTTGTCTTCACAATTCTGTCAGAAAATTGCAGCTTCACCCGAACAACGTCTAATAGCACAGTTGGTCCTATATTCTTGGTGTGTGAAAATGTTCTCAGCTAGGTCTGCCTGACAAGTTGTGCTAACTTTTGTGCAGTCTTAATATTCCCAGCTCCATACTTCTTCTAAGATGCCATTATATTTGTAGCATTGGCTATGATGAACTTCTTTTTCTCCTTCACCGTACTTCTAGGTAGTTAAAACACACACACACACACACACACACAAGTTTTATTTGGGTTGGGAGCAACTAAAGGACTGGGAGTAAGTAATGAAAATAGTCATTAGGAGAGAGCATGTTTCACCTCAATCAAAGTCCCTAAATGGTGGTTGTTGCAGAAGAGTTTTGGTCAAGTATCATTTACCCTAGACGGTCTTATAGTTTCCTCCTTATTCTGATTTTTGATGATTTTTGAAGCTATGACTTGCAGGCTGCATATTTTCCTGTAAATGGAAAGAAGCACAAGTTCTTGGTAGGAATGCTCACTATGCATTAAGAAATACCAGAACAACAACAAAAAAAGGCCTGTCTCATTACTCAAGTGGGTCATAAAGCTCTGGTTTCTTTGAAACTCATCTTAAATCCCAGAGTGTGTGTGTGGGAATTTGGGGGATCAGGGGAGGGGGGAAGGACCTGGGGGGCAGGGGAGGTGTGTATGTTGATTGTGTTCTTCCAGGTTCTTAACTTCATTGTTACCCTTGACTCTTCCTTCTCCCTTGCCTCCTATATTCAGATATCAAGACTTATTGATTCTACTACATACTTCCCCTGTATTTCCTTCATCTGTCCCTTTATCTCCACTCACATAACCATTATTCTAACTAAAAAACTCATCACCTCAAACCTAGACTATTGACCCTAGACTGTTAACTGGCCTTCTTCCAGTCTTTCTCCTCTCCAATCTGTCTTCTATATAGCTGACAAATGACTATTCCTAAAACATAGATCTTCCTATGTCACTTTACTCTCAAAAACATCCAGTGTCTCCCTATTATTCATATAACAGAATTCAAAAACCTAAGATTGGTATTTAAAACCTCCATAATATAGCATCAACTTATTTTTCCAGGCTTAATATGACCATAAATTTGTTTACTGTTTACTCAGGTGAAATTAGTTTATTAGCTGTTCCCCAAGCTCAGTATGCCCTCCTTATTTCCATGCTTATGTGCCCCCATATTTATAATGCAGCCCTTCAACTCTGCTTTTTACAATGCCTAAATTTTCCCCAGGCACAATGCACATTGCTGATCTGGTCATGCCTTTCCATTGACTATTTCATGAATTCTTCCACTAGTGAGAGAGACAGATCTTACTCATACACTTAATTATCTCCTGCTCTTGAAGCAGTCAGAGAAAAAGCAATTTTGATGAACTTGTAAAAGAGCTCCAAGAGATTCTGACCCAAACACTGGACTGTGAACATAGGCATGACTGACAGAAAAGGCGAGTTGAGACAGGATGAAGAAACTGAACCACTTATCAGGTCCTCCTAAGTCATGTCTTCACAATGTGAATTCATTATTTGGTTTGAAGCGAATCCCCAAATCAACACATATAGCATAGAAATCCCAGTATCAGAAAGAAATTATTTTTTGGATTGTCCTATGTACTGTAATGCCAAGGAAAGGCAACTTCCCAAGGTTCAAAATACCAGCATAGGTGCTCTCCATTTTATTCAGTGACAAATTAAGAACAGAGAATGTCAAAACATGACATCATTCAAAATACAGCATTTACTAAGTGTGATTCAATAATCTCCAAGTACTACCCCACCCCAGGACCTTCCATTCATTCAATCAATTACAAAGTCCCTATTCTAAACACTACTCCACCCCTAGGCTGTACCTTCATTTAGTCCATCACAAAACCCCTCTTCTCAAATGGAGATTAGTTTCCAATCTAAGTAAAGTACATTCATTTGTTCAACCATAGAACACAAAAAGGTCAAAAGTTCCCCACCCCAGGATCACAATTGAATCTACCCCAGAGTTACATCAAGTTTAAGCACAGCACTTAATACCCAAATGGAGGTCTTTTCTTCATCTTGACAGGAGGCAAGTTCTTAGCAATCTTAGTTCCTGGGGAGACAAGGCTTAGCAAGGCCACAAGATACATTGCCAGTCTCTTCATTAATTCATTCTCTGTCTGCAAAACAGTCCTAGAACCCCTGAAAACATTAGCAAAACCCTCTCCCAGGATTTCTGTAAACATACAACAAGAAAATCCTTCTTCAGGGCTTCTGAACCAACAGCAAGATTCCCAGACCCCTGCAACAACAGCACTGTCCTTCACCAGTGGACAGTATTCACTCTCTGTCTGCAGGACAGTCTCAATAGCTCTGAACCAACAGAAAGGTTCCAAGACCCCTGCAACAACAACACTGTCCTTCACCAGTGGACAGTATTCACTATCTGTCTGCAGGACAGTCTCAGGAGCTCTTGGCCAACAGCCAGGTTCCAGGACTTCTTCAACAGGACTGTCATTCACCAGTGGACAAATCTGGCAAAACAACATCAAAACAGACAGACAAAGTACCAGCAAAACAGCCATATCTCCTCAGTCCTTGGCAGCTCCGGGGGCAGGTCTCAAAAGTCCAGGGCGATTCAAAGTGGCCCTCAGGAATCCTCTCAGTCTCTCTCTGCCTCCACGAGGTGCTGCTTCCAAAAAGTTCTTCTGCCTCTCTCTTGTGTCTCTCCAAATCTATGTCACCAGCTCCTCCCAGTTCAGGACTCTCCTTTTAGATCAACAAGTCCATCCCACAGGTGGGATTAACAAGCTCTGGGTTTTAACACAATCAATTTGAAAACCAAGCCAATACAGTGGGATCTTTATATTCCATTACTATCACATCCTACGATTCTCCTGGATCCCTACCATTGGATTTGTAGGATGACAAACTGTTAGATCAAGAGGGGACCCTAAGGCTCACCTAATCTATTATTCTCATTTCATAAATATTAAACCACCTCCAAGAGAGATGAATTGAGTTGCTCAAGGTCACATAGCTAAAAAGCGATAGGAATCAGGTATTTTGATTCTAAGGACCTTGTTCTTTTCTCCACTTTGTGCATCCAATGAAAATTTGTGAATATTTTCTGATTTGTCCCATGCTTCTGAATTCCATAGAATTATCAGTTAAACTCCAGAAAATCTAGGAGGAACTACATGTTTTCAGTTATGTGATAATCTAATAATTATTTCATGGTAATTTTCTAAGGGCCAACAATCATTTACTTTTAACACATATAGAACCTTCGATATAAACATTCTTTCCCCAACAGTCAGTTTTAAAAGTCAATAGGTTGGTCAGTAAACATTGATCTCTGTTGTCAAGACAAAGACTTGATAATGCTACATCTTTTTCCTATTTGTGTAAGGAGAAAGGAGATCTTAGAGGACAGGGCATAGCATTGCTGTCTGATGAAACTAATGGCAGCACTATGGTATATAAGATTCAAAACACCTCCTAGCCTAAGAGGATGGGCCACTTTTCAAAATGCTCACTTGAATATTCCCTTTTTGATGATGCACTTAGTGAAAGTTAAGCTTTGCAGCTAGCTATTTCCCTGGCACTGGCAAAAGTAGGACAGTTCTCACTTTGTTTCTGTTAATGAAGGTATAGATTTATGTTGCAGCCCTGAGCTATTACACTGGAATGATGACAAGATTTTTCTCTGCCTAAATAAAGAGCATCATAAAATGTTGCTGCTGCCATTTGTTATTGATTTTCTCAGCTCTTCTTTTTAGGTTCCCAGGAAAACTCAGTACATGAGGGACCCTGTCCTGGTCAGCATTTTAATCAATGATATGAATTTCAGCATGATGGGTTACTTGTCAAAAGGGCAGATTACATGAATTTCAGAAGGAGAGCTAACAATATTGGATGAAAAAAAAATTGGGATCCAAAGGAGACTTAGGTTATGGCAAACCAAAATTAACATAAAAGAATTGATTAAGTATGAATATAAAGTCACTTATTCAGGTTCCAAAAATCAACTGCAAAATTCAAGATGGGAGACATTGCTAAATAATAGTTCCTATTACAAAAAAGGACCTTGGAATTTTAGCACACTACAAGTCTAATGGTGGCCAATAGTGTGATATTGGCCAGCCAAAGAGGATGTTTTTGGCTGTTCTGTTTAGAAGCATAACAAGCAGAACAAGAGGGGTGAAATTTTTGTTGTAGTTGGCCCTGTAAAGATGACATATGGGATAACAGTAACGATTGCAATTTTAACATTATTATCAATTAACTATGGGGAAATATTTTTTTCTGCGATTAAAGAACTTTTCTGTTTTGAATTCTCTGTTTAGGAGATAAGGAAACAAATGCATATTATGGAATGAATGGTAAAACTTATGTAACATACTAATGAAGGTTAGAAACACTTAGAATCTATCATATAACTAGAAAGACATGTTCAGGAGCTGATTTATATACCAGGAGTTCAGTATGCTTTATAAAACTAGTATATCAGAAATCCATGTACAACAAATATAAACTTCCAAATATCTTTGAGAATTCAAATATAAATTATATTGTTACTAGAATACGATTGCAGAAAGAACTATTGTCCACAGCTGTCCAGAAAGAGCATTGAGCCATCCAAATTTAAGAACTCTTTTAATAGAAGCTGCTATTTTAAACATGGTCTAACCTACAAGCTACCTGGCTGCTTTTGAAAATATAGAAACCTAGAGGAAAATATTAAAATTCTGTGGAAAAGGAATGACATGTGTCATTCCTCTCATTCTCTCTGCTACTG
Source organism: Petaurus breviceps papuanus (assembly GCF_028583685.1). Taxonomy (NCBI): domain Eukaryota; kingdom Metazoa; phylum Chordata; class Mammalia; order Diprotodontia; family Petauridae; genus Petaurus; species Petaurus breviceps. The sequence goes on along the minus strand of NW_027187359.1, from coordinate 24,106,493 downwards.
GATATGATCTCAAGGTGTTAGTCAGTACACAAGTATTTAATAAGCATTTACTACCTGTCAGGCACTCTACTAATCATGATGGATACAAAAAGGGGGGAAAACAGAACTCTGAACCTGGAGAAGAAGTCGCATTCTAATGGAGCTGATAATATGTAAACAACTGTGAACATGCAAGATATATGATAGTGCAAATGGAAGTTAATTGCAGAGGGAAGGAAGGCGCCAGCTCATGAAGCAATTTAAGCACCAGAAATTCTTATATTTGATCCTATAGGTAATAGGTAACTACTGGTAGCTATTTAGTAGATGATCTGATTAGACCTACTCATTCAGGTAGTTACATTTTCAGCTGAGTGGGAAATGGAGAGGAGTGGGGAGAGAAAAGGTAGGGAGACTAATGAGGCAGCTAAGTGATAACAGTGAATAAAAATGCTGGACACTGAGTCAGGAAGACCTGAGTTCAAATCTGCCATAACACACTTGTGTGTTCTTAGGCAAGTCACTGGACCTCTGTTTGCCTCAGTTTCCTTAACTGTAAAATGGAGATAATGGATTGATGTGAGGACCAAATGAAATAATCTTAATAGAGCACTTAGCATAATACCTGGCACTTAGTAGACACTTAATAAATGTTTGTTCCCTTTTCTTCCTTGCCACCATTCTCTAAAGATACATTTTTAAAGTTACAATGAAGAAATGGATCAGGGCCAAAGGATAATGAGAGAACTTGAAATCATGGCTTATGTAGAATAGTTGAAGGCCCTGGGAATGCTTATCTTGGAGAAGAGAAGACACTTTTTCTGTCTTGAAATATCTGCACAGCTGTCATGCAGAATTCAATATTATATTTGGCTCCAGAGGGATGTATTTGGATGAATAGGTAGAAGTCATAGGGAAACAGAATCCTGGAAATGAAAAAGTACCTATCAATTAGAGCTCCAAAAATGGAATGGGCATCTTAATAAGGTAGTGAGCTTTTCATGATGAGAAGCTTAGGAGGCAGATATTAGAAGACATGATATCACTCATTTTGCAACAGGAATTCTTGCTTTGGTTGGGAGACTTCATTAGATGATCTTGAACAGATATTTATATTATATTTTATTTTTATGAGGGAATAAGTCTAGTTTCTCTTATATATGTAAAGAGCTCATACTAGAAGATATCTCATGCCCTTTATAACTTCCTCATTTGTAAAATGAAACAGTGTAAGAATTAGACAATTTTGTCTTAGGCACAGATAAATAATTACATGTTGGGAAATTACTTTGAGCTTCTTGATCAATTATCTTATCATAATCTTTATACAATTATTTGAAAACTATAGAGTAATAATAACTGACATTTATATTGTTCATTAAGGTATGTTATATACATTATCTCATTGGAGCTTTACAACAACTTTGTGAGAGATATCATAGCTTCTATGGTCCCCATTTTACTAATGAAGGAAGTGAGGCTTAGACAAATTAGGTAAATGAATGAATTGAATTAGGTTGAATAGGTTGAATGAAAAGTAATGTATTTAATTATTAAGTGCTTCCTCTATGCCAAATATTAAACTAAACACTGAGGACACAAATAAAAAAGTGAGACTGTCCCCACCCTTGAGAGGAGGGGAAGAGTCACTTTTATAGGACAGTGATGAACAAAGCAGGGAGGGATTCACAAGGATTGTGAACTGATCAATAGAGTAGTAAATTAACACATATTTCCCAGACAGAATTTTAGAAGTGATTTGATTACTGAGTCCATTGCAGAACATAGAATATCAGGGCTGAAGGGAATATGAAAGGGTAGAAGTTCAAATTGCAAGATCACCAATGTATAAAACAGGATGAGATGTGATACATGTTCTGGTCCAGAGCTGACTAGATATACTGGGTTAGGTGAGCTTGCACTCATTTATTCACCAAAAAAGACAGCTCAGTCCCAAAGCAAGAATTTAAAAGTTAAATGGATTAACTTTTAATCTGGACTTCAAAAGGACTGGGAGCATGATTTCTGAAGTTCCAGGATGCAAAGAAAACAATCTTAATCATACAACTAGTAAATATTATGTGAGATTTGAATTCAGTCTTTTTGACTCCAAGGCCAAGGCATAATTTATTTGTTACAGCATGCTCTAAGGAGGAGGAGGAAGAGCTGTCAAATGGGGCCCGCAACACTCCAGAAAGTTCCAAATTAGGTTAAAATGAAATTAATAAATGTTTAACAAAATGAATAAAAATACAGTAAGACATAGATGATATTACATTTTAAAACTAAGTCAATATGTTGTGGCAGGTATCCTTATGTATAGATTAGTGACACTAATTTCCTTTTGAGTTTGACACCTTTGTTTTAAGGCACAGAGTTTAACTTTGGGTACATGATTAAAAACAAACATTTTGATGAACTCTTTGTCATTATAACTAGTTTCCTTTATGTTTAATTTCATTTTATGTACTTAAAAACTTTTTTTTCTGAGAATGAGTCCACTGGCCTCCCAAGACTGTCGAAACAAGAAGGCTGAGAACTCCTAACATGAGTCAACTCCTATTTTAACATTCTATGCACTGCGCTATACTGTCTCTCTGTGTAATAGTAGAAGAGGTGCAGTTGCAGTCACATTTCTAAAGCACAATCATGGGAAACAGGACAAATAGTCTTTACATAGAATAGACACTCCAAGTTTAAATAGTTCTGAAGTATTTGTGTTAATAAGGGTTTCTTTTTAATAATATTTTCATGGCCTTGAGTAAGGAGATGGCTTTGCCCAATGGACCAAGCACAAAATCAGCAGGGCTGCCTAATCCCTAATGACTTCAGAATGTCATTTACCTCATTTAACCTGAGCATCAGGCCTCAGTTTCACCAGCTGCACTAACAGATAGAGAAGCTTCACTGCAACATGAAATGCTAAACACATTCTGAGTGCCAAAAGAAGGACTGTCAGATACCAATGTTTTGGCTCAACAGTTCAGAGAAATGGCTGAATCCAAATCCCAAGTCACTCATAATAAAAGATGCATCAAAATTCCAGCTAGTCATCCACTTATTTCTTGAGTGATTTGTCTCTGTTTCTGTATTTTCAAAGAAATTGGCATTTGTACTGATGGAGGACTCGATAAAGGGCCCATTTTTAGGTGTTAGCTGATAATAACCTCATCAGCCAATGAGTTGTCTCAGTTTGTGTAAGCCTAAAGACACAGGAGTCATTGTGGGGACTAAAATGTTCTGTGTCATGGAGATAAAAGTGGCTCTTCCTAACACAATATCTAATTGCAGTGGGAAGCCTGTGAAGTGATTCCAAAAGAGTATAGAAAGGGAGAAGTCACAATATCTATTCAGTTCTACTAAGCATTTGGTGAAACAAGACAAAAACAGGATACTGAAATTTGAAAGTGATTTTTAGAACATTTACCATCAGGATCAATCAATAGAGTCACTTATTAGCCTTGTGACCATAAGTAAGGTACTTAGTTTATCAAAGCCTCAGTTTCCCTATATGCAAAAATCATGATAATATTTATACAACTGTAAAGTCTTAAAATACTGCAGAAATTTGAGTTATTATTGGTTAGAGGCAACTGTGACATAGAGGATGGGGAGCTTCCTTTGAGCCAGAAAGACCTGGATTCAAATCCCACCTCTTACTGTCTGTAACACTAGACAAGTTTCTCAATGTTTCACTGATCCCTGATAATTCTCTAAGACTAAAGTCTAGAAAAGTTGTAGTTCTGCATAGGTAGCAGGAATTTCCATATCAAGAATTCTCTTCATAAATAAAATCACAGTCTAGTAAAATACCTATCAATTTTATCCCTTATAGTGCAATTGAAGAGGTTGTCCATATATACCAATCTTACTCAAAGATTCAAACAAATCTCATTGGCTATTATTTAAAAGAAATGAGAAGGCACTCTCTTGCATTTGATTCCTGTCTTTGACTTAGATAATAATCATTGGCTGAGATAATTATAACAGATATTAGCAACACACCTTATATTTAAGTATCAAAATTTAATTCAATCAACACACTTCAATTCAATGGATACAATGTAAAATGAGCCTGGAAGTGAGCATGATGAAATTACTTGTCAACAGTTTCTTGGTCTTGTTTACATGTAGCTTGCCCTCTTTCCCAGAGAGTCAACATCTTAATTAAGTTGATTAGGCCATAGTATCAATCAGGACATAGTTTTCATCACAATAAGGGATTGTCAATTTCACTCTATTAAGTGATAACCCATAATCTCTTTTCCAAAGGTGTATTGATGATTACGAGAGCGACTAGGCAACTAAACAAGAATGACTGAGTACAATTCATCACCACTAGTATAAAAAAAGAACATATCTTGTGGAGGATGGGTCAATACAGTAAAATCATCTCCATCTATAAAATTTAATGATACATTTTGTTCACTTCCCACACTTTCCATTTTTTGAAGTCCTCACCCAGGGACGGGGATGGAAGAATTCAAAGTGTGCATCTCACAATGATATTTTGATGACTAATGTAATGGTAAATACAAAGCCTGTTTCCATAAATGAAATATATTTAGTCTTCTTAAAATTTTGGGAGATAAATTGAACAGGGTAGGGGAAGGCAGTAAGGCATAAGTATTTGTTGAGTGCCAATCCTGTATCAAGCACTGTGCTAAATAAGGGCTTTACAGATATTGTCTCATTTGATCAGCATAGGACCTGATCTACAAGAGACAACTGAGGTTGATGACTTAATGATTCAAGGTATCTACTTGGGCTGGACTTCTATGTCTATCTCTGCACCTGCTTTAGGAACAAGGGCAACAAGCTCAGTACCTCCCAAAGGCATGTGTCTTTGGTACTTTCTCTACCTCTACCATTAGTGGCCAGGGTGTAATCTGTTTATATATTGCTTCCTGTCCCTCAAATATAATCCACGCAAGATATATTACTTCTCTTGATACTGATGATGCTGTCTACTCCATATTTCCCATATTCCTAATTTCTGTACCTGCTACCCCCCACCCAACAAAACCTTCCATGATTCTGCACCCCAACACCATCTAATCTCTTCCTTTCTCTCCTGTCAGACTCATCCCTCTGTCAAGCTCCCTATTCTCCCATTTTGGCAAATACGGAGGCTAGCAGATTATACTCACTCTGTGATGAAACCATTACCACCTGGTAATATTTTTATAGAATTTCATAAACTTGGCCATTCATGAATCATTTACAGTACTTTATTCCAATGAAGAGTTCACAAATCACTCAAATGCTGGCAAAAGGCATAATAATGAGTAATATTTCAAGGAGCTTTGCATTAATATGTCAGCTCCCAATTCTGTGAGACCTAAATTATTTTTCCAGGTGCCACTGTACACCAGGCAAGTTAAGAAGCATATTTCCTTTCTTTTTTTTTTTAAGAGGAGGGTGGGTGGAGGGGGAAGGAATGAGGAAGAATTGTGGGTCTTATAGGACAGAGACAGAGTGACAAAATAAAATAAATTAACTAACCAATAAAACTCCATGCCTTACACTAATAACCCAAATTGTTAGTGAGTTGGGAGGCACAGAAAAAAAGATGGGGAAATAGGAATTTATATAACTGATTGTCAGTTTCTTGGCTAGGAGGGAATGAGTACTAAGCAATTCATCTTGATAATCTTAAAATATATACATATAAGCGTGACACATATAATACATATATATATATATATATGTATACACTAGATAATTTCTTACCAGAAGAATTCCAAAGAATTTTAATTCAATAGTAAGGCATGTTGGATTTAGAAATCATCATTAATTAGGGTCTCATATATTCTTAGCACTTAATAAGTTAGACTATTAAATATCAATAAATGGTAAGAATGCACTCTCCTTCCCCCCCAACAGTTAATAATTTTTTTTGTCCTGCTTTGGGATATATTAAACTGAAATTACAGCAGGGGAAACTGAGGAAGCAACCATTGGAGATTCAATCTAAATGTCAAATGTTTCTGATAATTTCTGTGCATTTCCTTTTATTTTCTTTCCAGAGGCAGGTTTGCCTCTGACCAGAAAAGAAAACAACAAAATAACTCACAGAATTCCCTGGGCTCAAAAAACCTGTATCTAAATAGATATGAAGAGTTAATACGAATTCCAATTTTTTTTTTTCACAAAAAGAGAATCAATTATAAGAGATGCATCACTACTTCCAGAGTTGGGAAGTGGGGCAGCAAGGGCTAGAATGATCAGGGGACAGCCTGGAGTCAGGAAATCCAGGAGTTCAGCCATGATCATTCTTTCTCTTGCCTGGGGTAGGTCTTAGCACTCCAGGAATCCAGATGAGAGAGGAAGTAACCTAAGGCTTAGATCAGTCCCCTGCCACTCTGTGTCTGGTCCTTTTCTGAAAGGCATGAATCTCAATGTGTTTTCCATCAGAAAAAAAAGCTACTATGCTAACTTTCACAAGTTGTAAAAAGCAGGAGTTTTCTTCAAAATTCTACTCTCTAGAAAACTACAGTAAATTCACTGGGTAGCAGCAAAACAAACCTCATGGTGATAGAAAATTCAGGGCATTTAGGTCCTCCAGAAACTGGGCTATCGCCACTTCCATCTGGTCAGCAAATCTAAACTACTCAGTGGTAGTGACCTGCTGGTGTATAAATGAAGTCCCAGATCCTAACTTATCTGCAACTTCAGATCTTTCAACCAGACCATGAGAATCCAAGAGCTGCCACATTGGTTCCTAGCTGAGGTCTGCCCAATCAAGAATCCTCTCTTTAAATTTGGTATAGTATAAGGGTTGGTGTTCTCAAAAACATCAGCCTCAGGAGGATATGCCCCAAATGATCTCCACAGCACCCTTAATGGTTAATTATATAATGTTTATTTGAATTTATTTACTCCTTACAACATATAATATTTCAGTCTATGTCACCACTGGAAATAATTGCCATCTTGGACAACTACAGTCTCACTTTCCATGATCAAATGAGATAATCCATGTGAAAGCATTTAGTAAAATCAATGTGTTGTTCAGTTGGGTTCAACTTTTCATGACCCTGTGGGCCATATTGTCCATGGAGTTTTATTGGCAAAGATACTAGAGTGGTTTGGCATTTCCTTCTCCAGTGGATTAAGGCAAACAGAAGTTATGTGACTTGCCTAGAGTAACGTAGCTAGAAAGTGTCTGAGGCAGGGATTGAACTCAGGTTTTCCTGATTCTAGGCCCAGAGTTATATCCATGGAACTACCTAGATGCCTCCTGGTAAAATTAATAATGATGTAAATATGTCAGATACTTGTATGTGTTCACAGACTACAGAACAGCAAGAGACCTTTGAGATCACCTAGATCAGCCCCATAATTTTTGAATTATATTGAGGCAGCTAGATAGTGCAGTGAATAAAAGAGCACTGCCTTGGAGTTAGGAGGACTTGAATTAAAAACTGGCCTCAGACACTTACTAGCAGTGTGACCACAAGCAAGACACAACCCTGATTACCTACAATTTTTAAAAATTATATTTTATTTTTATTGAGCAAAGACATACCATCTTACCTTCCTATACCATCCCCCATCTCCAACTGAGAGGAAAAGAGAAACAAAATCTGCCCTTAATTTTACAGAGGAGGAAACTGAAAACCAAAGTGTTCCAATGCACAATAAGCATCAGATTTGGGGTTTGAACTCAAATCTTCTTTACTCTAAATTTTGTGTAATTTTTATCACTCCCAATTGCCCCTGCTTGATCATTATTACTGGTAATACCATACAGTTTCTCTTTCTCTCAGAAAAAGTCACACTTTTATTCCATTCCTTATTCCAGGTAATATCACATAGCTAAGAACCCTCCCTTTCCCAACTCAGTAAGTTCTATCCCTTTCATTCTTCAAGAATTTTTAAAACATCATGTCTACTCTAGAGTTATTTGCAATTAACTGCAAGATGGTTCCATTGGAAAAACTGAGTGGTACAGTATAAATGAGTGCTACATTTGTAGTCAAAGAACCTGGGTTTCAATCCTGGTTTTGCCACCTAATGCTTATATGACCCTGGATAAATAACTCACCCTTTGTGGGCCTCATTTTCCTCATCTGTAAAAAAAAGAGGAGGCTAGGCCACACAACCTTGAATTTCTCTTCCACTTCTAAATATAATATCTTATTGTCTGTGTACATGTGATAAGAGAAACCAAAACCAGGAAAATGGCGATAACTATCAAAACTCTTATGGCATTGGGAAGATAATGAAAGCTAAATATCTGTCTCAGGCAAAAAAAAAAATCATAATAATGACCTAGCACTTTTATCCTTAGAACCCAGTTACAAAGTAATAAGATCCAACTTAATGAAGCAATTGTTTAAAAGATTAGAGGTACAGGGAAAGAAAAGCAGAATCAAAGAAAGTGGTCCCCTGATGGTTTCTTTCCCTGGGACTGAGAATTTACAGATTCAAGTTCACTCTGTGTTCCCATCAATTTAAGCTAGACTAATAGGATATTTCTGGTAACCCTGACACTTTGTTTTCTACAAGTATCAGACAGAGGTCAATCTGTCTCATGTGCCAAAGTGCTTTCTACCCATCTGTTCAATGTTAACAAATTTAAACACTTAGAAGAGACCTCTTTAGCAAGGATTCTGAGAGGGAGAAAGATATGCCAGACATACCTGGATCTCCATGAATAATCACAGCATGGCATATCTCTCAGCCTAAAGTAATGGGCCTGCCCAACTCTGAGCAGGATCTCAACCAACAATACAGCATGGAACTCGAGATTTTCTATTGCAAGCAAGTCTCGAGCTCTCTGTCCCTCTGGTGACCATCTATTAGAACAGATACAGATTCATGGAATTGAATGGTACATGCCACTCCAAAGGTGAATGCTGATTTGAACTAGTCTGGAGAGGTAGGAAGGTCCTCTACTTAACATGCCCTTAGAAGAAAAGCATTAGTACCAAGAAAAACTAATTGGGTGCATGACAAGGATTGGAGAAATTCAGGATAACTTTATTTTTCAGAGTGGGGAGTAGGAAAGGAATAGAATCATTTTGAATGAATTAAAGAAGTCCTGGCATGGAACAGATGTGACCTGCTGAGTCTATCATATGACTTACTTTCACATTTTGATTTCATGTGAATAATAAGGCCACTCTGAATCCTGATTGTAATATCAAGCATGTGAGCTCTTGGTTATAGGGACAGTGGAAAACAGATCAAACTCTGTCACACTGTTTAGTAGTACCCTCAGGGAGAGACATCCTATACCAACAGGTTTGGTGAGGCATAGGAAAATTCAAAACCAAAAATACAAAACAGACTTAAAAACAAAAAACCAAACAAACAAGCAAACAGCTATTCACTTTGGGAACCAAATGGAAGTTACCTGATAAGTAGCCATTACTTCTCTATCCAAAGTCCTCATCACTGAGACACTCCCTGTATTTTCGTTGATTCTGAAAATGCCTTTTGGCTCTTGATCCACACCTTTTCCAGTAAGTCGAAATTTAGACCCTTCTGGTCGATCATTATCCACAACCTGTGTCACAGAAGGAAAAATAAATAAATAAATGAAATTATGAATTTGGATACAACTGAAAATGAACTTCACATTCCAATTTTTAGCCAATAAATCATAACTGCTAATTTCAGATTGCACACCTATAACATAGAGGATGCTTAGACAAAAACCTAACAAAATAGCACTAGAACTTCAATGTTCAGCATGACATGGAGCTACAGTCTGTAGCCTCAGGTAACTTGTCTTGGGTAACCAAATCAACACAAATTTATCTAGACTACTAGATAGATATCAGACCATGCTTCACGACTCCCTTCCCCTTCCCCCAGCCATCCAGCCATCTGACCTGCTGCATTTGTATTTATACCTCTCCTTTTCCCCTTACTTCTCATCTCTTGCTTTGGTTACATAAATCAAACTAATAACATCACTCTTTCTGGAAATAACTTGACATTCACAATGTGTATGGATGAAGTCCATGTCCTTATCATTCTGCAGACTAAAACTTCCTCCTCTAGTCACCAATCCTCTCTATAGATTTTTTGTGTCCTCCTATGAAAGCATATTCCTGGGGCTTAACTGTTTGACATATAGTAAGTACTGAATAAATAATTTCATATATTTCAAACAGAAATTCTGCAAGATGACAATAGCAGCCCCCAAAGGCTACAGACTCGTCTTGAATGTTTCATAGAATCCCTACCCAGGAATCATTATCCTATTGCTAAAGACAAGCAAACAAGGGAATGACCTGGACAATTTGTGCACAAAATATAAATTATCTCAAGAATCCAAATAGACTTCCTTGGAGAAACATTAAATCTAGTAAATGAAGTAATAGTGATTAAGCATTCATTTTCTATGTATACATAATGGCTTAACTTAAAGACATTAAGGATGGGTGATTTTGTTGGCATGGATACACCCTCTCACTGAAAAAGAATCCAATCTTATATGCTTACAAGATAGTCTTAGTGCTATGGCTGAAAAATAGCTCTATATTCATCCATGTCTCCCAAATTAGCTAATTTTGTCTTAATACCCATAGTGTTCATCATCAAGGCTGTCCTAAATTTATTGTCTCCCCAACCCAGTTAGTGGGATCTATCAAAGGGTTAATCTCTGAGATCCCGTAGTTGCCTCCACACCATGACAAGGCATTAGAGAAGGCCTTTAGTAGATGGAGGTGCACCAATATTAAGGGAAAAATGTCATTTGAAGCAAAATTTAAAAGAAATGGAATCATATGGGCAGAAATGCAAGCTTTCTAATTAAAACTGTTTTTAATCACTGTTTAGCTCAGCTGAACTCTCCACAGCCTAATTAGAACTCACATTGAAGTTTCCCTGCATTGAAAAGGAGACTGATCTTGGCTTCTCCCTGCTCCTCCTGAGCCACCCTATGATACCGTCTCTCTGGCAGCCTCAAGCACTTCACCTTAGCTCTTTGCTTGAAGTTTCAAAGGAAAAAATAGAGAAAGAGATAAACAGAGGTCTGCGTCTATAAAACACCAACTTTAAGTCCTGTTTCTAGCCATGATCTAAATGAAAAGGCAGAATTAGATAGTCAAACAGCTTTTATGTCTGAACAGATAGGAACGAATAAGGAAAAACTACTTTATCCACAGTGCCTTCCATCTCTTCTTTTTCTATAATTCCCACCTATCTTGTCAACTCTTCTAATGAAGTTCAGTTTATAGGGAATCCCATTCTTCCCACTGCCAAGTCCTGAAATTGAAAAATTAGACACTTGATGAAACAATCCACTTAGAGACATTTTTTCCTTTGTTTCAGTCTTCCCACCTAAAATATATAGATCACAACAATGCAATTTATTTCAATTCACATTTCCTAAGCATATGTGATGATCAAATCCTTACTTTTAAAAATAAATTATGCCTTCCTCACAAAACCTTCAGAGTAGGGAGAGACAAAGGAAGTTTAAGATAATTGCTACATAATAGCAGGATGAAAGGAGTACTGAGGGGTCAGCTATGACCCCAGTAGGCTTTGCCCTTATACAATTCAGATGACACACAGTCATGTTCATCAGATAATGTAAACACCACATAGTCATGCTTTTTATTGTCATGGTGGTGGCAGGGATCACTACAAAATGAGTATTTCATAGAAGGGGAATACAGAACATTTATTATAAACAGATCAATAGAGTACAAGTCCCATGGGCTGTCAGCTGGAATATGGAAATGCACACCACAGCCAATATGAACAGGTTATGTTGTAAAAGTTTGCTTTTATGTCTCCTGTTTAGAACTTAGAACACATTTCTCCATGGAAACAAGGTTATAAATGGTGGTTCCTCCGCAAGCCTGTAGAAACTCAACATAAAATGTAGCTGAAATATATGGCATAAACATGAGGGTATAAACTAGCTAGAAGTCTAACTATTGTTTATAATCTTATTTGTAGGGACGGGTGGGGGAATATGCTCTTAGAACTCAGGAGGCTGTGAAGAAGTCATAAGACCCTCATTTGTATCTTTTCTCTGCTGGGTGACCTTGAGCGCATCCCTTTCATAACAGGCATCAGTGTCTCCATTTGGAAGATGAGGAGGCTGGTTTATACACTCTGTAATATACAATCTAAAATATAACAATCCCTGATGGTTGCATTCTGGATTTCTTCTCCTCCGATACTTCTTCATATAACTAGGTATTATTGGTAATGGGTGTCTGGTCATAAGATCTCCTTCTCAAAGATAAGGCTTTGTTCAATGATCAGAGGAAAAATTCCCTACTCCCTACCCTACCCCACCTCTGGCAGACTTGGCCAGAGTAAATTCTCGTTGTTCATCTGTTTCAGTTGTGTCAAACATTTTATGATCCCCTTTAGGGTTTTCTTGGCAAAGATGCTGGAGTGGTTTGCCATTTACTTCTATAGATCATTTTACAGATGAAGAAAATAAGGTAAAGAAGATTAAGTGACTTGCTGTAATGGTAATGGGATTTGAAGATGTCCCATGCCCCTTGAATTTGTTGACATAACAGGAAGGTGCAGAACAGGGAGAAGCCCAAGCTGAAAGAGGCCAGAACTTCTGGGAACCAGCATCTGGAGGCTGGACTGCTACTGCTGGAGAGAAAGAAAGGAGAACTGAGGACTGAACTGAGAAATGAGAACTCCTGAGAAATGAGATGAGAGGAGAACTGGGAGGAAGCATGACTGGTGCCAATACTTTATGTATCTGTTTTGACGTTACTTTGCCAGATTCGTCTGCTGGTGAAGGACAGTGCTGTTGTTATAGAGGCCCTGGGACTTTGCTGTTAGTTCAGAAGCCCTGAAAGAGGATTTCCTTGTTGTATGTTTACAGAAATCCTGGAGGAGGGTCTTGTTGATGTTTTCCGGGGTCCTGGGACTATATTGATGATTTGTGCTGATTCCTCATACCTTGTCATTGGGACTAGATTGATTTCACAGGCAGAGAGTGAATTGATGAGGTCATGTATATATTTATTATTGTGGCTTTGTTAAGCTTTGTCTTCCCAGTAACAGAAACTGCTGAGAACTTGCTTTGGGTCAAAATGAAGAAAATACCTCTCCTTGGGTACTGAATGCCGTACCTAGTTGTGACCTCCGGTTGGATGGCTTTTGTACTTTCCACTGCCCCTTGAGAGGGTGCTTGGTGGTGAAGGATGTTATTGTAATTCAGTTGTGATACTGGGGTAGAAAACTTCTGAACTTTGTACTTTGTGAGTGACCAAATGAATGTACTTTGTTTATGATTGGAAACTAATCTCAGTTGAAGCACTTACTAACTGACTGAGTTACTCTGTATTTTAATTTTCTCTTTTCTGTGAATGTTTTGCTTTAATCTGTCTCTGAATTAATGTGGAGTTTACTATGCTTGTAATCAGAACCTTGAAGCTGCTTGTGCTTGGAGTTACACTTGCCCAGGGTCACACAGTTAGTAAATGTCTGAAGTCATATTTGAACTCAGGAAGATTGGTCTTCCTAATTCCAGTATCTACTGCACCACCTACCTGCCCCAAAAAGTGACTACATACACAGCATCAAGAGAAGGGATACTTGTGTTAAGGGGGAAGAAGGATGCATTTGTCTCTTGAACAGCTTTTCACCATCCATCCATGTTTAGTAGGGTAGCCAAGCATTAAGAATCACTTGTAGGGGAGGCTAGGTGGTGCAGTGAATAGAGCACCAGCCCTGGAGTCAGGAGGACCTGAGTTCAAATCCGGCCTCAGACACTTAACACTTACTGACAATGGTGATAGCATAAACATGTAATGAAATGATTTAGGACTTTAGTACAAACACCTTAACCAGGTACAAGGAGGAATGAATGTAGAATACTGAGGTCCTTGGAAGGCAAGTGTTCTTCAGGGCAAAGGGTAGACAGATCCCATAGAATTTACTTTGGCCAATAATTCCTAGGAAGAGTAACAGTAGCCCAGGGCCCCTTGAATAACAGAATTGATTCTGAGTTAAACTAAGGCCCTGAGGGAAGAGAGAGTTCTCTTCAATCACTAGCTATTTTCTACAGCATCTCTGTGTTCCCAGGAGGGGTCTCAGGGACTAACCCAGTCTGCACTTGCTTAGTTGAGTTGATCTGATGGGATCAGAGAGGGGTAAGGTTAGTGAAATGCCTATAAAACAACAAACTAGCCCTCAGCCATTCATCCAAAAACCTACCATGTGAAGCAAGTCAGTTTTCAAATGACCTCCATTATACTGTGTTAAACTCCCTAAAGTTTCCAGGAGGCTGCTGGGCTGCCCTCATAGGGAGGCAGGTGGCCTTTTCTTCTTCTTTTTTCCTTCTTTAGTATAACAGAAGAAAATTCAGGTATTGCTTTTAGACAGAATAAATCCAGCAGTGTGCTGAGGTGTGAATATCTGCTAATGCTTTAGCTGCTAACTCCTATTATATCACAAAACAGCCTTTCACAATTAGAGTCTCTTTCCTATTATTCTGTGGAATTCAATACCACTTTTCACTGTGGGGTTTTTTTTTCATTTCTAGTTTAAAGGAGAAAGAAAGTTAATGATAAGGAAAACTATCTATCATTCCCAGGTGCCAGCAAGCACAGATATGCAAATCCCAGAAGTCACTTTTTTTTTTGTCATTTGTATGAAGTGGCTTCATCTCACTGTGGTAGTGACCAGGCAGAGAAGGCCAATTGTCATAGTTTAATAACATTTTCAAGGATAGAGATGTGCCATGAGGAGGGAAAGTCATACAGAAGCCAAGAATGAAAGAAAAGGTAGTGCCTATCCCTCGCCCATACCCTTGTGGGATCCCAGGGAGAGACTTTCTTATCATGTCCCCCATCTATCATCTTCGATATATCCACCCTAACTCTCTGAAGGTTTCTTGGTTTCCTTTCTTTTCTAGTTCAGAAATACCATAAAATCAGCTTGAGTATCATTAGTGATTATTGGTTAAGAAGTATTTTCCTTTACTCCTTGGTTGAGGGCACAGAAGTTAGCGAATTTGTGAAAGACATAAAGCTAGAAGAAAGAGCTAATATGTTGATTAGAGATTCAGAATCTAAATAAGTTCATGGTTGGCTAGTACAATGTGAGAAATTAAAGGTGCAATTTAATAGTAATAAATGATGAGTACTATATCTAGAGATAAAATTTCAATTTCACAGGTCCAGAGTACGAGAAATGTAGTTAGACTGAGAAACAAAAACAAAAACAAAAAAACCCTGTGATTTCATCACTGAACAAGATTTTAGTGGGGAGTTTCCTCATTATCTGTTCAGGAATTGATAACTTTAAAAAGTTGCCTTGAGTCACAATGATAAGCCCCAGTCATATAAAATGTATATGACAGGTGGCAGACTCTAAACCCAGGTACTCTAATTTTGAGGTCAGGTCTCTATCAATTATTGCATTTTGTCTCTCTAGCTACAGAATATTTCAGTGTTTTAATGAACTCTTAAGTTTAATATGAGTCAACAATGTAAGCTGCCTGTACTAACAGAGATCATAAAGTATGTGGAAGATGGGGGGAGGAGTATAAAGTGTAGAAAGACCAGAAACTTGGGAAGGGGTCAGGATGTGAAGAGCTTTAAAAATCAAACAGCTGATTTTATATTTGGTCCTAGAGATAATAGGGAGCCAGTGGCATTTACAGAGTAGAATTCAAGTGATATGGTTAGACTTGCACTTTAGGAAAATCACTTTGGCAACTTAGTGTAGGTTAATTGGAGTGGGGGGGAGACGAATCAAGGAGACCAACTAGAAGGCTATTAAAATAAGCTAGGCACATAATATGCACAGAAATAATCATTGTACCCATGGGAGCTGTTGAGATCATAGGTAAAAGAATATGGCAGAGGGATACTTAACCTAGAGGTCTGTGAACTTTTATGTTTCTTTTTTTTTTTAACATATTTAATTTTTGACGCAGCTGGGTAGACTAGTGATTAGAATACTGGGCCTGGAGCCAGGAAGACCTAAATTCAAATCCCACCTCAGACACTTATTATCTGTGTGACCTCAGACAAGGAACTTACCCTCTGTTTGCCTCATTCTTTTTAATTGTAAAATAGAGATAATTACAGAACCTACCTCTCAGGGTTGTTGTGAGCAGCAAATAAGAAAATATTTGTAAAGGACTTAGCACAGTGCCTGACACACAGTAAACACTACATAAATACTATCTATAATCATTATCATTATGATTTTGATGTTATTGTTGTATTTCAATACAGTTGGTTCCCATTGCAATCCTATGCATTTTGCTTTATTCATTTAAAATATAATTATGTAAAGAGATTTATAGGTTTCAGTAGACTGTAAAAGAGGATCCATGTCACATGCAAAAAAAGGTTAAAAATCTCTGGTAAAGAAAGGTAATAGAAGAAGACCCAGGATGGAGCCTTGGGGAATTCATCTAGACTATTCTCTAGCTGGAGAGTCAGCATGACATAGGGGAGACAGAGTAGTGTCATAAAAATATAAAGAAAAAGAAGTATCTGGGAGAAACTGACAAATGGGTTCCAAAGCTGCAGACAGGTCCAGAAGGATTAGGATTGAGAAATGTCCTTACACTTGGTAGTCAAGATATCATCAGTGACTTTGGTGGAAGTAGTTTCCACTGAATGACGAGGTTAGAATTCAGAGTGAAGAGGGTTTAAAATTGAATGATAGGAAAAGAAGTAGAGGCGAAGAGTGGTTTTCTGAAGGAGTTTAGCCAAGAAAAGCAGAGGAGATTTAGGATGATAGCCAGAAAGGAAGGTGAGATAAAGTGAGCTTTTTTTTTTCCAGGATGGGTAAGAAAAGAATATGTTTACAGATAGGAGGGAAAGAGATTATAGATAGAAATAGATAGAAAGAGATTGAAGATCAGAGAAAGAATGAAATGATAGAGGGGACAATCTACTGGAGAAGGGGCAAGGAATAGGATCAAAGGAGAAGAATTAACCCTAGCCAGGAGAAAGACCTGTTTTTCATGTGAGATGGGGGTGGAAAAGAAATAGTGAGAGAAGACATTTGAGATGAGGAGGGAAAATGAAATGACCTCAGTTTTTATCAGTAATATATGAAGTGAGATCCTCAGCTAAATGACTGGGAAGAGATGCCATTGAAAGCTTGAGAAGGAATGAAAAAAAAATAGAATAATCACATCATTAGAAAGTGAGAGACTTGGACTAGATGACCAAAGGTTTCATAAAGCTCCAAGTCTTGGTTCCAGAATATTATTCAAGTTATATTTTCTATTTTACATAATAATGATAATAGCTTATAAGTCTCATGCTTTACAATTTCAATATTTTTTCATAATCTTTTTTGGTGGGTAACACAAATGTGGTTATTTTCTTTTTATAGATGAGGAAGCAGGTTCAGAAAGGTGAAATACATGGGGCAGTGACTGAGTGGATAAAAAAGTGTTTATTAAGTACTCATCATTATGATAAGCACTTGGCATACAAAAGCAAAGGAGAAATGGATCACAAGTCCAAAGAACTATGACCAAAGTCCAGCTCTGCAATCTCAAATTGCAGACAGGTCCAGAAGGATTAGGATTGAGAAAAGGCCCTTAAACTTGGTAGTCAAGATATCATCAGTGACTTTGGTGGAAGCAGTTTCCACTGAATGACATAATTTGAACCAATTGCTTAATCTCTATACACCTTAGCTTCTTGATTTGTAAAATGAAGTTGTTAGAGCAGATTTTTGATACTGTTTCTTCCAGCTCTGAATCAATGATCTTGTGATATGGCTATCAAGGGGCAGAGTCAGAAACTGAACCCAGATCCTTTGATTTAAGCCAAGGTCAGTGAGTTTGTATATGTGTGTTTTTCTACCATACTCTATTCCCTTTCTTTCAAATGACTAGCAATATCATGTTCCACATGCCTAACACTCCATGAGGCATTGGCAGAATAATGGCACAATTTGGAAGTTTCTGCATCAATACTTCCTTCTAAAAGGATAATAAATTAATCATGCCTGGGGATGCTATTGAAATATCCAGACCTTTTCTGCGTGTAGCTTGCCAAACTCTACATCTTGAAGGCGTTACTATGTTCATTTTCCTTCTATCATTTTCATGTTATAGTCTCCACATCAATATGAAAATAAATATTTGTGCCCTTGTCTGACTCACAGCTAAGGGAAAGGAGATGGAGACCCAGCTTTATACGGTTGGATCTCAGCCTCTTTGTAATCAGAGAGCATACACAAAGTGTCAGTTCTCCCAGGAAACTTCAGTAGTTGCCCATTGGCTGATTATTTGCTTTGATCAAAACTGCAGGAGATTAGGTTAGTGCATCAGCTCTTGTAGCAATTTTTCTTTAATTGAAAACAAGGTTGACCCAAAAGCTAGTTTTTTCAGCTATGTCAGAAATTTCCATGATAAACACAATTTTCAACCATTTAGAATGAAAGTACTAAAATTTAAAACTTATGACATAAACCAATTCCCTTCTTCTTCTTCTTCTTCTTCTTCTTCTTCTTCTTCTTCTTCTTCTTCTTCTTCTTCTTCTTCTTCTTCTTCTTCTTCTTCTTCTTCTTCTTCTTCTTCTTCTTCTTCTTCTTCTTC
>NW_027187359.1:24031375-24087978 GCF_028583685.1 Petaurus breviceps papuanus | reverse complement strand
TCTTCTTCTTCTTCTTCTTCTTCTTCTTCTTCTTCTTCTTCTTCTTCATCCCTGTAGCAGCAAGCACCCCAGTGTCCCCAGGGTGGCTGCTCACACAGGTTCTTGGATATGCTTTGATAAAGGAAAGCAACTCAAAATGGGTTAACAAGCTTACTTTAATCACTCAAACATATATCGTTTACCTCATTCAGGGGAAAAAGGTCAAAACACCGAACTTCAAAATATACAGGCAGAATTATCAAGACAGAAACAGATCAAGTAGACAGCTTTCCAAACTGTCCAACCATTACATCCATACCCAATCAACATCAGGGTTTCAACATCTGGGTTTTTCAAAGCCGGGGGGCTCTGGACAACGGCTTCCCAGAATCCAGATCAAATCACAGAACACTTCTCAAAGTGAGTCCCAAAACAAAGCTACACATCAGGGCTTATATAGCCTTCTCCTGGCTCAGAGAATGTAACAACCTTATTGACTCACTGGCCAATCAAGAAGTATCTACTGCAAAACAAGCCTCCCACCCCAGGCTCCAGGTGCACTTTAGCCTAGGGGCAGGGAAGATCTTCAAATTTACATTCCCATACCAATCCCCTCCTCCTCCTCTTTTTCCTTCTCCTTCTGTCAGTAGGACATTGGCAAAATACTTGGCATGAAGCTAGACAAACTCACATATGCATTTCTTCATGTATGTTGCAACATAAGAAAATTTAAAGCATGAAAAAGTGTGTCATCAAGGAAGTGCACATGTGGTGATAAAGATAGACTGATCTTTCCAGATAACAGTGAAAAGCCTTCTTGCTATATTGGCGTTCTTTCTCTGTCAGAAGAAATCAAGGAAGGCCCTCAGTGTAAGAATGGGTACCTTATAGCAAACTTATGGGAGGATACAGCCAAAAGTTGAAGAAGACAGGTGTGGATGAGTTATGATCTTCATCACTGGTGGGAGTTCCTGAATCACTAAAATTACAGTTCCAACTGCAGATTTACATTCATGCAGATATCTCATATATCATACAATACTCTGTTCCTCGTCAAACGAGCAATGTGAAATCTCATGTGTCAATGATTAACATTTTTTAGCCTGTAAATTATAAACAGAATTAAGAACAGTCGATAGAAGATATAGACAGGAAGATCTGGCCTTGGTGCTAAAAGGAAAAAAAAAAACCTTCCTCACAATTATAGCTATCAAATGACAATGCTTGATCTTTAAAAAAAAATGTTTTTGGTCTTTTGACCTTCTTTAAGTCTTTCATTAAACTTCTTTTAGGCACTTGTGACATTTCACTGTGTGTGTGTGTGTGTGTGTGTGTGTGTGTGTGTGTGTTATCCTTTGACTAAATTCAAGCTCCATTAGGGTAGGGGCCATGTGTTATTTCACCTTTGTATCTTCTCCAATACCTACCACTGCACTTTACACTCAATTAATATTTAGCAAATGTCCATTAGATTGAAGCTATTAGGAAGGCTAATTTTGACTCAGTACAAAAATAATTTTCTAAAAATTGGAATTATTGGAATTGCTTAATCTCAGAGTTGAAAAGGATCTCAGTAATTATCTAAACAAACCCTATCCACATCATGAAAGCTATAATATCCACTGATAAGTGATGAATCAATCCAGTCTTTGCTTGAAGACTTCCAGTTAGTGGCAAAGAACTTTAAATTGGGGTTAATTAATCTAAAATGGAATGGGATTGTTTCATTAATTAGTGACTTCATAGTTAATAAAAAGAGGTAAAATCTGGATGACCTCATATCAGTAACGGCTAGAAATATTGATGTCTCTATAGCTATATCTAGATATGAATATAGATATAGCATATATATGTATATATTTATATGTATATGTTATAATGTTATATCACCTTCATTATTTTATGTCTCTGTATAGATTAGATGCATATTACATATAGGTGTGTATGTGCATATATTTTAATTTCATATCTTTTTTGTTTGATATCACCTTTATTTCCAATATGTCAACCCAGTCCAGAGAGCCATTGATTTTAACAAAGAATCAAAAAGAAAGAAAATGCATTTAAGCAAAACTAGTCTTCTAATTTACTGTATCTAACAATATAGTATGCAACATGTTCCACAGGTCAAGGTATATTTTTGTTTCTTTATGATTTCTTTTTGAGATTAAAGTTTATTTTACAGAGAATTGTTGTATCGATTGATGGTTGACCTCAGTAACCCAAAGGTCCCTTTCAAGTCTAAGATTCTGAATACTTCTCACATTCAATTTTATGTTGTTATTGTCATTTGTATTCTCTTCAAGAGAATAAACATCAGAATTTTGCCTTATTTAAATCTATTCTAGCATCAATTATAGGGTTCTGTACATAGTAAGTGCTTGGTATATGATTATTTTAACTGAAAGAGTACAAGAATGTTCAGGACAGTAGTACACCTTTGAGTTTCTATCAATTGTCTTTGAAATTCTTCTAAACTCCAACATAGAATAATTGTTATTAATATAGCAATCATTTTTCTCTAATTTTCCATTTCTCTATGTTAAAAATTGCATAAAACCTCCCTATTCTATCTTAGCTCATATAAAGAATCAACTTTAGAAAAAAAATCATCATACACATCCGGGGATTAAAACTTATTTTTTTTGGGGGGGGGGGTCGGGAAATGGGGGTTGTGACTTGCCCAAGGTCACATGGTTAGTTTTGCGTGTGTGTGTGTGTGTGTGTGTGTGTGTGTGTGTGTTAAGAGTCTGAAGCCAGATTTGAACTCAGGTCCTCCTGACTCCAGGGCCAGTGCTCTATTCACTGTGCCACCTAGCCACCCCAGGGATTGTATCTTTCTCCACCTACCAAAAACATCTTGTGAAAATGCTCAAGGATGATTCTGATTCAAACAAAAATATGTAGTTTTTTTTAGGGTTTTTTTTTATTCGTAAGATCTCAGTAAAATAACCCTTGAAGGTCTCCTAGGATCATAGAATTATATATCTAGAGGTACAAAGGACCTTAGATGTTATGTGGTTCATCTCTCCTTCTACAGATGAGAAAACTGAGGATCAAGGTTACAAGGACAAGGTTTATATTCCAAAGGCTGCAACTGAAGTGACATAAGACTCCTACGCTTTATTATTTTTCACTAGAAAGATACCTTGCTCCAGGTCCTACCAACCTAGGTTGGCAGGAGGTCAGATCTCTGCCTGACACAGGCATAACTATGCATTGCACCACAGAATGGATGCACACAGTCAGTGATGCTTTCTGACTTGGAGCCAAACGAATTTACCAGGACCCATTTTTCATCTGCCATCTCCTTCTCCCTCCCAGCTCTGCTCATTCCAGCTCTTGCCTTCCCTAGTTGTTATAAGCTTATCACAGAAGTAAATCAAAATGTTCTCAAGAGGAGAAAAAAAAGATAAAAGCGAAGAATGCAGCGTCCCCGAGAGAGGAATATTTCTATAGTTCTACAACTAGAGTCGTTCTGTCTTTTAAAAAAAATCCATTATTTCATTTTAGTGTCATGGAGGTGCTACTGATGAATAATGGTTATTCTTCCAACTTCTAGTATTTCTAAAATATTAATACTGGTTGGATACTTCTCCTAAGGGGATGCAGGATCTGAATCTTTTATATGCCAGAGAGCCAAGTACTGACATAGAAGCATATGTGATTATTGGGTCACCATAGTTAATATCTCTCATCTATCCCAAAACAGCTCTGCCAATGGCATCAACCCATGGGATGGAAGGTGGACAATGGAACTGATATAGGTATTCCTGTATGGCCTTTCCCCTCATTATTTTTCTCTATCATTTGGTTTACATTGTAAATGACATACAAAGAGACATTTTTCATGTCTACTCTGGCATCATGAAACCACTGAAAGTCAGAACTGGAAAAGATCATTCAGATCAGGTAATGCAACTCCCTAATTTCACAGATGAGGAAACTGGGGTCCTAATATAATGATTTGCTCAACTTTTTATAACTAACTAGCAGTAGGGTTTAGACTTAGAAGACTCCTAGTTCAGAATCTTTCCTTGGTGAATGTTAATAATAATTGAAAATCTCATGGTTTATGTATGTTGTAAGCATTTGGGTCAGCAAGCATTCATTAATAATAGCTAGCATTTATATACTGTTTTAAGGTTGACAAAGACCTACATATATATATATATATATATCCTTTGATTCACACACACATACACACATCTGACAGGTAGGTATAACTTATTTTCTCCATTTTACAGATGAGGATACTGAGGCTGAGAGCAGTTAAAGTGATTTGTTGTGGTTCACAGAGTTAATAAGCATGAGTTAAGATTTGTATCATCATGATTCAAGTCCAAAGTTCCAAATACAATTCTTTCTTGCTGTATATCAAACACAGTGCTAAACCCTGGCTGATTTTTTTTAAAAAGGCAATAATGGGCCCCTCCATACTTTAATGATGAACACCTGAAACATTGTTAGTTGTGAATTAACAGTGTTAAAAGTATAGAAGTTAAGTCCAGAAATTTCACCTAATGACATTATATTCTCTTCTAAAAAAGAAAACAAAAACAAAACCTACCTGAAAGCATACCCACTCTACAGAACTGGAGTATGTAAAGTTTTTTTTTTTTTAGTCACACTGCATCAGAACTCTTATTCAATCACCTGGATGGGCTAAAACATCCAAATTTTCTTTCCTAAAAAAGAACTGATAACTCATGGAAAGTCAGGGGAAAACAGTGGGGCATGCAGGAAAGTATGAGTAAAGATACGATAAAGATGGTCCACATGAGGTTTTAACATCTCTAGCCTTAGCCCCTTGCTGAACTCCAGAGAAACTGTATTGGAATCAGTGAGCAGACAAGTGATAAACAGCCTTCACAAAGCAGAATAGTATTGCTAAAAAGAAAAAAAACCTACTCTGGAGAGTAAAATACAACTTTATAGGTAAGCTATATAAGACTATGGGAATTCAAATGGGAAAAAAAAAACACTATGAGAAATAAAAGAAAACTCTATAGGACCACTAACTTTGAATCACATACTCTTTCCTCCCTAATCAGAAATACACCACAGAGATCATGTTCCTACCTGGCACATATGGAGAAACTATGAGAAAAACAGATCATTTCCAGATGATCATAGATTTAGATCTGGAAGAGACCAATTCCACTAAAATTTTTAAAGGGAAAAATTAAAGTCCAGAAAAGAGAAGTGACTTTCCCATTGTCATACAGATAACAGACAACACTTGAAATCAGGTACCCTAATGATCAGGTACCACTTCTTTCAGACAACCCCAAGCTACTTAGGAGAAGAATTATTTCCCAGGAAGCGGATGGAAAGCAAATACTTCCTGCTCCTTCCAAGAGATGTTTTTCAGAGCCACTGTAGTCATTGCAAAGAGGCAAAGGGGCATATCTTCCCTCATATTGACATAAATCCCTTAATCATCTGCATTCATACTCCCTTCTCTTAGGACAAATACTCAGAAACAGGCTATATGCACACCATGCCAGCTGATTCATTTTCCTGACATGAAAACGTCCATTGACGTTCCTCTCTCTATCATAACCATGACTCTCTGACTGAGGTACAAAATGTTAATATAATAAACACTTCCTCCTTTCTCCTATTGAAGAGAAATGGTTCACTTAGAGAAATAGTGAATAAACTAGTGCAGTTTAACTTGGCCAAGAAAATAAGGATGTTCATATCAGGTTGTGCCAAAAAAATTTCTTGCAAACTTAATGAAATTCTCAGCTAAGCACAGTATAACGCCTCCGAGGGCAAGTCTTAATTGGGGGAAGCATATGACAGCAAGTATTCTAATTTCATATTTTGAACTTCCAAACAAAGAAATGAGATGTAACAGATTGAAGGTCAGCTTTGGAACCAGGAAGACATGTTCAGATAATGTACTTGATGTGCTACAATACTATAATATAAACTCCTTGAGGGTAATCACTATTTGTTATTGGTTTTTTGTTTTTTCTATATACCCCCAGAACAAAACAAGGTACCTTGCACAAAGTAGGTACTCAACAAATGCTATTGATTGATTGATACTAGCAAAATACACATAGGAAAATTGTTTAACCTTATTTCATTCATAGGCTATTGTCCAAGACTGTAAATTACAGGTGAGATGCCAGTTTGGATTTGTAAATAGACTTTCTACACTGGCAATTTCTCATACCATTGAAAAAAAAGTCTGGGTTAAAAGAAAAATAAAAAGAAGAAAAGAAGATAAAATATAATAATGTCGAAATTTACTTTTCTCATTGGCCAATAAAATCTCAGACTTTCAAGGGTTAAGTTTTGTCTTTTCTTTAAGTGTGGTGCAGGAAAAATATATTTCTGAATAGTTGATGTTTTACTGATAGAAAATAAATTCTCTCACATAGTATACATAAGATTATGTGTTGTCATAGAATTTCAAAATTTCAAAAAGTTACCTTAATCATTCTGACCAACTCTCTTTATGAGTCTACAGAACACAACAACACATCTCACAATGGCAAAATGAAGAAAAAACTTTTTTCTTCTCTGTATCCCATCCAGATTTTTCATTTTTTTATCCATCTGAATTTCTCCTATTACCAAGTCCATGTGTATTTTTTGTTTGATTGATTGATTGATTTTAGTAATATTCACTACTTTGTGTCTCATAATTCAGGTGTGATTGTTAGACTTAGGGCTGAAAGTCATTGCTAAGGGCTGATTGTTTTACTACATGTATTTGACTTGGTCTATCATACTTTCATTTAAATGGTGGCAGGGGAAGAGTAGCTTTTAGGGGAATAATTATAGAACAAACCAACGTGTCTGGGTATAGTCTATTCCTACACAAACTACCAATATGCTGCCTTCTCAGGCTTATGTTTTTTCAACCTTTAATTCCCATACATTTGGGGAAATGGCCCCTAAATGTACTGTATATGTAAACAAATCAATAACAATAACAATAACAAAACCAAAAAACCCTATTTTAAAATATTAAAACCAGACTTGCTAAAATAACTCAATTCCACTAATTTTTATTGATAGTTAAAATTAATAATTTATTTTTGATTGTGCCCATGTGCAAGGCTTTGTGAAGTCTACAAAAAAGAATAATGTGGTAAAGTAGAAAAAAATTGTCTCTGGAGTAAGAGTCAGCCAGTTAACAAGTATTTATTAAGTGCCTACCAGGTAACAGAAACCATATCAAGTTCTGGTGACACAAAGAAAGGCAAGAAAGTCCCTGGCTTCACTTCCCATCTCTATTACATATTACTTTCTGTGACCTCAGAAAGAGCTCTTCATCTCTCTGTTCCTCAGTTTCTTCATCTGTAAAGTCAGGTGATTAGATAGTCTCTGAGGCACCTTCTCCACTTTTAGATTTGCAATACTAAAAACACAATCTGTCTGAGGTTGTTTACAGTTTATTCAGAGACAAGATATGGAAATTACGAGTGAACCATGAAAGAGATTTCCTGAAATAGTGTTTTAAAATAAGAATTTGATAACACTATTGGACAAAAATGTGCTTTAAATTTAAAATGATAATGCTAATGATGATAATATATCTTTTCCTTAATTTTTACATACCATGGTATGTAAGTCAGTCTTCCAAGATTAAAACCCCTTTTGCAGATCTGCATAAACTTATATACCCCATACGGTGGCATCTGAGCTTGGCTTAGATTGACCATTTGCTGAAACCCCATGATATATGGCTTGAAATTCTTTTAATGGAAGGCATTAGGATGCTTTATAAGGGAGAGCTAATGCATTAAGTGTCTTAGAAAAAAGAAGAATTACACTCCTTACTTATAAAGGCCGGATGTCTCCTCTTATAATTGGGGTTTGAGTAAATATACAAATTCTGACAGACATTAGAGCATCTGAATATGTGGTACTTGGAAGATCTGAGGCTTTCAAAACACTAGCAAGAGGAGGAAGAACACGCCTAGACAGTGGGGGAGAGGTGAGAACAGATTCTGTACTTGAGTACTTGCCCATCTCTTGGGCAATTCATTAGTTTTCCCCTAGCTGTCCCTGGAGTCAGTCTAAAACTACATATGAAAAGCTAGGGCACAGTCTCTGAAGCCAAGATCAAGTGCATATAAATTTGCCAGGTGACTGGACTGTCCTGATGGATAATTTCCTCACCTGGCCAACTCTTTCAAGAAGACCTTAGATATGCAAACTTCATTCCCCATCCATTTCATTTCCCATCCATTTCCTCCCCAGCTCCCCCAGAAGTCTTGCAAACTGAAACCCAGTGACCCCCCCCCAATTCATCTAAATCAACAAAATACCCCCCACACACACAGTACACTCAAAAATGTTCATACAGCCTTTCCCAGAATACCTACAGTAAGGCATAACTACTATATTCCAAGCAGTATGGTACACTATGTCACTAGCCAGTGATTTAATGTTTTACTGGTTGTCGTCTTATAATTATGCAAACCTATTTTACCAAGTGAACATTAAAACACATCTGAATGATAAGTTGTTGAAGTGGGAATTGTAACTGAATTAACTGCTTATAAATTGTTGTTCATTAAAGTTCATAGGCAACAATTCCTAAAACAATACTTAAATCTTATTTTTTCTTTTTTTATGGAAGAAATTGTGGTTTGTGGACAAGATTGAATAAGATCCTCTTCTTGTAACAGAATGATTTCAATAATTTCTTTTTTTTTTTTTTTGCTTTTTGGAGGGCAATTGGGGTTAAGTGACTTGCCCAAGGTCACACCGTTAGCTTTTTTTGTGTGTTAAATGTCTGAGGTCACATTTGAATTTGGGTCATCCTGACTCCAGGACCGGTGCTCTATTCACTTCACCACCTAGCCGCCCCCCAATAATTTCAATCACTGAGTGTGATCCAGTAAGGGACTGATCTGTACTCTTTTATAAATGGTGTTAGTACAGCAAAGTATGGAGGTAGAAACTGGGTTCAGGTTCAGGTTCTGATATATGCTACCCATGAAACTTTCACTTAAATGAGTTTCCTTTTCTATAAAAATGATCCATTTGGACTAGCTGACCTCAAGTTTGTTCCCCATCCCCAAACGATGTTTCTGCAGTTCCAGAACACACTTTGCTGTTTTGTCTAAATCTATACCTGACA
The DNA here is from genome assembly GCF_028583685.1 of Petaurus breviceps papuanus. Taxonomy (NCBI): domain Eukaryota; kingdom Metazoa; phylum Chordata; class Mammalia; order Diprotodontia; family Petauridae; genus Petaurus; species Petaurus breviceps. The sequence goes on along the minus strand of NW_027187359.1, from coordinate 24,078,884 downwards.
TGCTTTCTAACTCTGCCTTTTCCCACTCTCTTCCTCAAGACAGCCCATTACTTTATCTGGATTTCTTTGGCCCTCAAATGCAACCACTGCAACTTCCACGTTATACTTTTTCATCCCTAGGGAAAGATATGCTTTCTATGCGGGCCAGACCTCCATTACCACACCTGTCACAACCCATAGCCAAGGTAGGTGTTCCAAGGGTGAAGATGGGCTTTCTGCACTTCCTTCTACTCCCTGTCTGCCTCCTCGTTTCCTCTCATTCCTAATCACCAAATTTAGGAAATATTCATTGAATCCCATGTTCTACAAATGACTGAATCCAGGAAACTGGTGGGGATATATAGATGAATAAGACGATGTTTCAGCCTAAAGAAACTCCCAAGCAACACATACTGTGACTGAGAAAAGAGGTAAATGAAACTCCCATTCTCGCTCAGGCTGTGGGCTGCACACCTGTCTTTGGTCCTCTCTCCCTGCGGAGACATGGTTAGGTTTCTGCCTCCACAGCTTGTACCCTTCAAAGCCCAGTAATCACTATCTGGTCTATTCAATTTCCCTCCTGGGTCACAGCACTGGTGGGCAATGATAACAGTACAAGGAGTTTCGGATGATTTGTCTTCTCTGCCAGCAGCCTCCCCACCCCATCACGGCCCTTCCAGGAGAGCGGCCCTTCCCTATTCTCCTTCTCCTCCTGCTGCTCTTGTTGCTGCTGCTGTGACTCCTCTTCTATCTCTTCATACCCCATTTGTCATTTCCACAGGGCACTAGGAATAAGAAAGATGAAGTGGAAACTTCCAAGGCTGCTCCGGAATATCTGTGACCCTAATTGGAAGGTTTGGGATATTCAGCTTGACTATAATTGTGGCCACTGAATCAGCTAGTTTTCTAACTAACCTATGTGTTCTTAGCCTCTGCCTCTTTGGCAGTATACTAAAGCCCAAAGACCACTTCTCAGAAGAGTTTTTAAATGCCTAAAGCAAAATACAAAATTAAAAAGAAAAAAAATATATTGAAATGAAGCTGTCAAAATTTTAAAAAAGCACAAGTTCGTGAACCATGAGGTTAAGAACCCCATTGTTTCTAAGCCATTTTGTTCACTACAATTCAATCTCGATTAAGTACAATTCAATTCAAATTTACAAGCATTTATTACCTTCTATGTGTCAGACTGTTCTAGAGTCTGTGGTTAAGAAAAACCATAAATAACATCTATCTTCATGGTCTTTGTATCTTAGCCAGGCTGATGAACTGATTTGACCATTAAGATGAACATTAAAGAGGCAGAGCCAAGATGGCAGAGTAAAGGCAGGGACTTGCCTGAGTCTCCTCCAAACCCATAGAAATGTCTTTAAATAATGACCCTAAAGAAATTCCAGAGTGGCAAAGCACATAAAAAAATGGAGTTAAACAATATTCCAGCCCAAGACAATTTAAAAGGTCAGCAGGAAAGGTGTGTTGCATCAGGATTAGAGAGGAATATAGTCCAGTGCAGGTCATACTAGCACAAACCAGGCCCCAGAAAACCAGGAGCAGGCCTTGGGGTGACTGGATCAGTGGCAGTAGTGCAGTTTCCAGACCTCTCAGCATATACATGGGAAGGGGATCAGACCACACATCAAGAGGAGACTTACAGAAGTCCCTTTGCCAGCAGCAGGGGCAGGACTTTGTTGCATTGCCCATAGTTGGATCTGGGTGACAATCCTGGGTCTTAGTCCTAGATCCTAGAGGAGCACTAATACAGCAGAGCTTGTGGCAGCAGGGGAGCAGGGACTCTGGTTAGAGTTACAGAGTTGAAAAGAGTCACAAACTTTCACTCACAAACCCAGTGAACACTATAGGAGAGTATTAAAAACACCTTCCCCTAGATCATACCACTTTGGAAGAGCCAAAAACATACAGATCCCTAGACTTACCCCAGAAAACAGATGGCCAAAAAAGCCTGATGTTTAGCATAGTGCCTCCTCCATTTGAGAAGCAGAGACCCACTTTAGCAAAGAGTTAAAAATGAAGAAACAAGCTGGAAAATGAGTAAACAACAGAAAAAAATTCTGACCATATAAAGTTACTATGATGACAAGGAAGATTAAAACATAATGCTTGGAAGAAGAAAACAAAACAAAACAAAATTCTTCCATCCAAAGCCTTCAAAAATACAAATTGGTCTCAGGCCATGGAAGAATTCAAACAGGATTTTTAGAATCAAGCAAGAGAGATAGAGAAAAAATTGGGAAGGGAAATGAGAGTGATACAAGACAATCATAAAAAATGAGTCGAATTTGGTAAAGGAGGCACAAAAAATACTGAAGAAAATAACACCTTAAAAACAGAATAGACCAAATGATAAAAGAAGCACAAAAATTCAATGAAGAGAAGAATGCATTGAAAATCAGCATTGGCCAAATGGAAAAGATATGCAAAATACAATGAAGAGATGAAATCCTTAAAAAGAATAATTGTCCAAATGGAAAAGGAGGTACAAGAACTCACTGAAAAAAAATTCCTTAAAAGTTAGAAGTGGACAAGTGGAAGCTAATGGCTTTATGAGACATCCAGAAATAAATAAAATAATGTTTTAAAAATGAAAAAAATAGAAGACAGTGTGTAATTCCTCACTGGAAAAATAACTGACCTGGTAAATAGATCCAGGAGAGAAATTATTATACTACCTGAATGTAATAATTAAAAAGTGCCTAGATATCATCTTTCAATAAATTATCAAGGAAAATTTCCCTGATATTCTAGGACTAGAGGGCAAAACAGAAATTGAAAGAATCCACTGATCACCTCTTGAAAGAGATAACAAAATGAAAACTCTAAAGAATATTATAGCCAAATTCCAGACTTCCAATATCAAAAAGAAAATACTGCAAGCAGTCAAAATGAAACAGTTCAAATATAGTGGAAACACAGTCGGGATACCACAAAATTTAGCATAAGAGCGCTTGGAATATGATATTCCAGATGGGAAAAGAGCAAGGATTACAACCAAGAATCACTTACCCATTAAAACTGAGAGTAATCTAGGGGAGAAAAATGGATGTTCAATAAAATAGAGAACTTTCTAGCATTCCTGATGAAAAGACCAAAATTGAATAGAAAACTTCACTTTCAGATACAAAACTCAAGAGAAGCATAAAAAGGTAAACAACAAAGAGAAATCATGAAGGATTTGATAAGATAAACTATTTATATTCGTACATGGGAAAATTATATGTACAACTCCTAAAAAATTTCTCATTAATAAGGTATTAGAAGGAGTATACATAGAAAATAGAGGTGTAAGTTGAATGCAATGGTATGATTATCTTAAAATAGGGGGATGAGAAAGAAGAATGCTCTGGGAGAAGGGGAAAGGGAGAGGCAGAATAGGATAAATTATCTGACATAAAAGAGACCTGAAAGAGATTTTACAGTGGAGGGGTGTAATGGGAATGTAAATTTTAAAGATCTTCCCTGCCCCTAGGCTAAAGTGCACCTGGAGCCTGGGGTGGGAGGCTTGTTTTTCAGTAGATACTTCTTGATTGGCCAGTGAGTCAATAAGGTTGTTACATTCTCTGAGCCAGGAGAAGGCTATATCAGCCCTGATGTGTAGCTTTGTTTTGGGGCTCACTTTGAGAAGTGTTCTGTGATTTGATCTGGATTATGGGAAGACGTTGTCCAGAGCCCCCCGGCTTTGAAACCCAGACGTTGAAACCCAGATGTTGATTGGGTATGGATGTAATGGTTGGACAGTTTGAAATCTGTCTACTTGATCTGTTTCTGTCTTGATAATTCTGTCTGCATATTCTTAAATTCGGGGTGCTAACCTCTTTCCCCTGAACTAGGTAAACGATACATGTTTGACTGATTAAAATAAGCTTGTTAACCCATTTTGAGTTGCTTTCCTTTATCAAAGCAGATCTAAGAACCTGTGTTGGCAGCAAACCCTGAGGACGCTTGGGGTGTTTGCTGCTACAAGGGGACAATAGGGGAAGTAGGGAGTGGAGCACATGGACCTTACTCTCATAGGAATTGGCTCAAAGGGAGAATAATATACATATTCAACTGGGTGTAGAAATGTTTCTTACTATACAGAAAAGCAAAAAGGAAGGGGATAAGAGAAAGGAGGACTGGTGAGCTGATAGAAGAGAGGGCAGTTTGGGGGAGGTAAAGGTCAGAAGTAAAACACATTTGATAATGCTCAGGGTCAAAGGAAAGACAGTAGAGTGAATGGGGGGAAATAGCATGGAGGGAAATATATAGTTGGTAATCATTACTGTGAAAAAATACAGTAAGTTTCTCTGATAAAGAGTTCATTTTTTCATGCAAATCAAAACAACTGTTACATACCACATCACATCTATCAGTTTGGCTAACATGACAAGACAGGAAAATTATAAATGCTGAAGAAGATGTGGGAGAGTTGGAATGCTAATGCATTGTTGGTGGAGATGTGAACTGATCCAGCCATTCTGGAGAGCAATTTGGAACTATGCCCAAAGGGCTCCATAAATGTGTTGACCCAGAAATACCACTTCTAGGGTTGTATCCCAAAGAGATCATAAAAATGGGGAAAGGACCCACATATACAAAAATATTTATAGCAGGTGTGTGTGTGTGTGTGCATGTGTGTGTGTGTGTGTGTGTGTGTGTGTGTGTGTGTGTGTGTGGTGAAGAACTGGAAATTGAGGGAATGCCTATCAATTGGAGAATGGCTAAACTAGTTGTGGTATATGAATGTAATTGAATACTATTGTTCAATAAGAAATGATGAGCAATTAGATGTCAGAAAAATCTGGAAAGATTTATGTAAACTGATGCTAAGTGAAGTGAGTAGAACCAGGAGAACATCGTACATAGCAAGAGCCACAGCTTGTGATTACTGACTTTGATAGACTTAGCTCTTCTTAGCAATTCAAGGACCTAAAACAACTCCAAAAGTCTCATGATGGAAAATGTCATCCACATCCAGACAAATAAATATGGAATCTGAATGTATACAATTTGCTCTTTTTTTTGTTTTTTTTCCTTTCTCATGGTTCCTCCTATATGTTTTAATTCTTCTATACAACATGACTAATGTGAAAATATGCTTAATAAAAATGTATATAGAGAGCCTATGTCAGATTGCACACTTTTTTTGGGGAGGGAGGTGGAGAAAATTTAAAACTTATGAAAGTGAATGTTGAAAACTAAAAATATTATTTAATTTGTAAAAAAAGATCATTTCTCAAATGTAGAAAACCGAGTCAAATTTATAGAAATAAGAGCCATTCCTCAATTGATAATTGGTCAAAGAATATGAACAGGCAGTTTTCAGACAAAGTAATCAAAGTCATCTAAAATAATTTTTTAATTCTCTAAATTACTATTGATAAGAGAAATGCAAATTAAAACAACTTGAACAACCTCACATCTATCAGATTGGCTAATAGGATAGAAAAGGAAAATGATAAATGTTGGAGAGGATGTGAGAAAATTAAAAAACAAATATACTGTTTGTGAAGTTCTATACTGATTCAACCTTTCTGGAAAGCAATTTGGAACTATTCTCAAAGGGCTTTAAAATCATGCATACTCTTTGAACAAGCAGCATCATTACTAGGTCTGTATCCCAAAGAGATAAAAAGGACCTTTTTGTACAAAACTATTAATAGCAATTCTTTAAGTGTTGGCAAAGAATTGGAAATTGAGGGCATGTCCATCAACTGGGGAATGGCTAAACAAGTTGCATATAATTATGATGGAATACTATTGTACTTTAAGAAATTATGAGCAGGATGCTATCAGAAAAACATTGAAAGACTGGTATGAATTAATGCAAAATAAAATGAGCAGAACCAGAAATTTGTACTCAGAACTTATGATGGAAGGTACTTTTTTCATCTTCAAAGAAAGACTAGTAGAGTCTGAATGCAAATCAAAGGTACTTTTTTTAACCTTGTTTTTCCTGTTTAGTTTTGGGTGGGTTTGTTTTTTTTTTGGCCTTTTTTTGGTCTCTGTTTTCTTTCACAGAATGATTTACATGGAAATGTTGTTTTATAACTATAGATGTATGGTCTATGCCAAATTGCTTGCCTTCTCAATGAGGAGGGGAGGGGAAGGAAGGAGAGATTTTGGAAGTCAAAATTTGAAAAAAATGTTAAAATTATTTTTACATGTAGCTGGGAAAATAGCATATTAAATATGGCTAAAAAGACAAGCACTAAACCTTATTCATCCTTCCATCCAATGTTTTACAACATAGGCATACTAATTTGGTATCCTTCAACATTTAATGTTAATAATAACCCCCCCCCACCTTTCCCCGCAAAACAAAACAAAAAAACAAGAGGGCTAAGTAATAATTGGGTCAAAAATAAACCTATTGCTAAATATCAGTGTGTGAGCATTTGGTCCTTTTGGGTAAATTTTCTCCAAAAATCTTTTTGATCTCTACAAAGCTAGACCTCAAAAAAATTATGACATAAGAAAATTCTACTACTTACTATGCTTTTGACCTTGGATAGGTCATTCCCTGGGTCTCATTTTCCTCACATAAAAGTGAGTTAATTAGAATAGATTACATCTAAGCTTCCTTCAACTCTAGTTCTATAATTCTATGAACTATAATCCTGAATGAACTTATTTTTTAATCTATTTGTAATCTATTATTTGCCTCATTAGGGGACACTAATGATCTTATTATCACCTCATGCCCCAAACTGCAGCGTTAAAGCTTGCTTGTACTCCCTGGAAATCACCACTGTATCAGACCTTTCTGATTTTGTCTCCCAATTCAAGAATCTTTTTTCCTATCCTTTATACCCTGGGCTCTGCTTTTAAAAGCTATAGATAGATAATCATATAGTAAAATGTTGTTAATAGTTCATGAAGTGTTAATGTATTGTCCCTCCCAGGAAAAGTATTTTTATCTTAATGGGCTCTGCTGGAAACACAGTGCCTTAACCCACAAAAGAAAAACAGAGGTTCCAATTAATAGAGGAAATATCAGCCCCTAGGGAAGGCCAGTGTAAGATATTCAGGAGCATCCCAACCTTTCATTGGTCTTTAATTGGCACTGATACATGGTGGAAGAACATAGGTTGGATGCATAAGGCATTGATCTTTCAATTACTTTATATAATCATCAAACATACACTGACATCTACTATTTTAAAAGCTAAGGAAACTGGGTTTGCTTCTCCTAGGCTCACACATAAAGTTTAGCCTGTATCCAGAAACATCATAGATGTACAATGAGCACCTATTGGTTGATGGATGAGAAACATTTTTCAATCTCTATATAGACAAGCTTGATAAACAGATGTTTTTTTCTGTATACAATATCTAATGAAGTAATGGGCAGTCGATTAAAATGTTACAAACAAGAAAGAGCACAAAATAATCACTTTTCTTGTATTAGGCCAGCTTTTATTTCTTCTGAATATACTGAAAGCATCTTTTGTGCTTCATTGACCAATATGGACAAAGGCTGTCCTTAAACATTATTCCATACTTGAAGATAAGTCCTTTTGCCTAAAAACATATAATTAATAGATAGTTATCTTGAAGAGTTGAAGAAATTGAGATAAAACTTTCTTAAAAGAAGATGAAATTAATTCTAATTACACAAGCCATTACTATAGTAATGGGAAAGAAAAAAAAAAACCTGTTTTTCCTCCGCATGACTCATGTTTCCCAGACTTTACATTTCATTGACTGCTCTTCTTTTAGTCTATTTCCCCACAAATTCCTAATACTGCCTGCTGAAATCATTCGAGCATGATTCATTAGAGGCAGCTTGATGGCAAAGATAACAGAATGCTGGGCCTGAAGTCTTGAAGAACAGAGCTCAAATATGACCTCTGGCATTTACTGTGTGACCTTGGGCAAGTCACTTAACCTCTGCCTCAATTTCTTCAACTATCATATGAGGATTATAATAGCACCTACCTCCCAGCATTGTTGTGAGTCTCAAATGAGATAATATGCATAAAGTTTTTAGTACAATGACTTGCATATAGTAGGTATAGGCACTATATACATGCTTACTACCTTCATTCTTAATTCATTAATTCATCAACAACCATTTATTAAGTATTTACTTTGGAATAGAATTCTGGACTTCTACTCATTTGTTTAACTTGTACAGAGTGAAAACAAGGTTAGGCCATATGCTCCATTTGTTCTTCCAATGTCAATAGATAGAAACAGAGCCTCAAAGTCAGGGAGATCTGGATTCAATCTAATCTCTAACTCTTCCTGCTTGTGTAAGGATGGGCAAGTCATTTAACATCTCCATGCCCCAGTCTACTTTCTAATACAATAAATGTTAAAATAGTTGTCAATCATCATTTGCAGAGTTTTCTCATGAAGAGTTTCTTGCACTGATGAAGTTGAAGGTCTGGTCCCCTTCCCCTTTCCTCAGAAAAGAAAACGAACAACAACAAAAAAAGCAAAAACACAGTAGCCAGGAACTGGAACTAAACTAAATTACCAGGAACTGTGCTTAAACCCTGAGGATACACGGACAAAAAGGAACCAGTTTTGGTCCTAATGGAAATGCCATTTTATTGGCTTGAACAACATTTCCATATATAAGTAATTTCTCAAAGTAAGAACCTGAAAAGACCTTGGCCTAAAAGGGCAAGGGTCTCCCATTGCATCCTGGGCCATCTCCAGTCATCCTGATGAATATCTGGCCACTGGACCTAGGTGACTCTGGAGGACAAAGTGAGTCACAGCCCTCCCTCACTCAAATCAAAGCCAACTGCAAGTTTTTCCATCATTTCCCTGATGTCATGGTCCTCTTTGAAAACAAAAAACAGACACAACAACAAGAACTTCAAGGAAGGAGGGAACTCAATTACTGGCAGTTAATTAATCAAGTAGCAGTTATTAGGCACCTACTGTCTACTTTGTGCATTGTGCTACATACCGGAGATACAAAGAAAGGCATAGAATAGACTCTGCTCTCAAGTAACTTACCATCTAATGGGGCATCAAGAAAGGCCTCTCACATGAGTCAGTGTAACCAAAGAAACAAAGAAGACATTCTGATTCTAAGAGGACAATTCAGGCTGCTTTACTGACTCATTTCCACAGGACTTTCTGCCATGTTAGAAAAACCTCTTCACTCTGGTAGCTTCCTCCACCCCTGGACTAGTTCCCACATCAGAACTCTATCCTGGAGGTTCCTCCAAGAAAGTCTAATTTAATGAGGAAACCCAAGCCAAAGATGTCTTCATCCCTCTCCAGGATACACTAATGACTCATTTCCAAGGCAAAAACAATTGCTGCTCTCAAGAAGTTCACAGTCTAATGATGGCGACAACATGCAAGCAACTCTGTGCAAAACAGATAAATAGAGGACAAACTGGAGATAATCTCAGAAGGAAGGAGCAGGCAGTAAGGGGGATTGGGAAAGACTTTAGAAGAAGGAACCTTATTTGAGATGTCCAGTAATACATCTCTTTTTTTCCTCTACTCTCCCTACCCTGCTACTTTCTTCCTGTCCCATACCACCCACCCTTCAGCTCCATTGTATATGTTATCTTTGCCCATTGGAAAGTAAGCTCCTTAAAGGCAGGAACAATCTTTATTTCAGCTATTGTTTGTACTCACAGCATTTAGTTCAGTACCTGGTATATTATAAGTAATTAATAAGTGCTTGTTGACTGAATGACTGAGAGACAGCATGTTTAGAGCCAGGGAGATAGCAAATAAAATATAAAACACAAGGAACATGAAGTAGACCCATTTAGCTGCAATTTAGCATGCAACAGGCAGAAGAGAGAGTCTGGAGCTAGACTATGAAAAGTTTTAACAGTCAAACAAAGTTATTCCTATTTTATCATAGAGAGAGGGGGAAACTAATGGGACTTTCTGAGGAAGGAAAGAAGGAAGGAATTAAGTAAGGAAGGAAGGAAGAGAGGGAGGCAGGAAAGAAGAGAGGGAGGAGGAAGGAAGGAAAGAAGGGAGGAGAAAGGAAAGAAGGGAGTGAGAGAGGGAGGAAGAAGAAAGGGAGGAAGGGAAATGGATGGAATAGATAAATGAAGGAAACATTGAAAATCAAGAGATCAAATTTATAATTATTATTTTTCAATAAATATTTTGTCTTTACTAAAACAAAGCCACTTTTTTAGTTAATGAATGGGATTTGAAGAACTTGCAGCTCTTTTCATTACAGTTTAATGAAGCACTTAATTATTTCATTGATCAGCTCTGTTCTTTTCTACAAACATCTGTAGTAAAAGGCTAGGTTAACATGTGCCTGGTGAAATTGGTTTGAATTTCAGTAAAGCAATAGGTAGTAAGATTGGTGCCTCCAGGGAAAGTCTAAAAGAGACTGATGTTTTTTCTTGAATAAATCATGGTGTTTTCTATTATGTGGAGGAGAACATGTTACCCATGCAAACCAAGCCAACATTCTGGCAGGTATCTCATGACATATCAGATCTGATAAACTAAGATTAAGGTCTTCTGCCTGCTTGGTTTTAGGGTACATAAAATGACTGCTTTGGGAAAAGAATATTTCATGCCCATACATTGCTTCATCTTCCTATCCTTACAAACCATTGTGTTTTTAGGAGACATGTGCAAATGTATCTGTTCCAGCAAATCACTACAATATCTGAATATTTCTATAGAAAATCAGTACCCACAAGCCATGCCATCCTGACTTTCATCAGGTCCTTCTCTGTAGTTGGTCACCTATTCCTGAATAAAGAAAGGACAACCAGAAGAGGAGCTTAAATAAGGTCCTATGGGAGAAGTGCAAATGGGGAAAGGAGGAAAGTTTATGGGGAAAAATATTATGAGTACTTATTTTGGAAGGTACCTCTGCTCACAATCATTTAAAATTGCATAATCCTTACAGTGTCTCTTGTTGTGTCTGTCCTTTGTTCTTGAAGAGGACCATGACATCAGGGAGGTGATAACATGACTTGCAGTTGACTTTGATTTGATTGAGAGAGGGTTGCGCAAGGTCACCAGCCTCACTTTATTCCTCCACAGCCATCTGGGTCCAGTGGCCAGATATTCATCAGGATGACTAGAGATGGCCTAGGATGCAATGGAAGACTCCGGCCCTTTTAGGCTAAGGTTTTTTCAGGTTTTCACTTTGAGTGAGATGATGCCCACTCAAGGAATTTTAAAAAGTAAATTAAGGCATAGCCCCTTTCATCAAAAAAAAATTAACCTGGAAAAGGAAGACTGTCAGGGTTGCTTGCCAAAAGAGAAACACATACTATTTATATTTACTCTATGCCAGGAGGGTCCCAAAATAGCCATTAAGTTGTACTTGGGCAGCTAGGTGGCACAGTAGATATATTGCCAGTCCTGTAGTCAGGAAGCCTCATCTTCTTGAGTTTGAATCCAGCCTCAGACACTTACTGATTGAGGGCTTACTGGGCAAGCCACTTAACCCTATTTGCTTCAGTTTCCCCATCTGTAAAATGAGCTGGATAAGGAAATGGCAAACCACTCCTGTATCTCTGCCAAGAAAATGCCAAAGAGGGTCACAAAGTAGTAGTTGTAATAGTAGTAGTAGCTCCCTTGGATTCAAATATCCTCTCTATTCTGATGATTCTCAAATCTACTTGTCCTTTCCTAACTTCTCTCCTGACCTCTAATTGTCTATTGGACACTTTGAATTAGATGTCCTATTGATATGTCAAACTCCACAAGTTAAGAACTTAACTCCTCCAAATTTTCATCTAAAATCTCTCTTCTTCCTATCTTCCTATTAGTGACAAGGCCACTGTCCCAGTCACCCAAGCTTAAAATCTAGGTATTATCCTGGAATCCTCACTCCTTTCATCCCATATCTAATCTGTTGCTAAGAAGTATTGACTTTTACCTTTGTAGCATCTCTCCCTATGGCTCTTTTCTCCTCTCACACATCCACCACCTTGGTGCAAGTGTTCATCAATTCCTGCCTGGACCATTGCTAAAGCCTGCTGATTGGCATCCCTGCCTCAAGTCTCTCCAAGCTTGAGTCCATCCTCCACTCAGCTGTCAAGTTAATCTTCCCAAAAATGTAAGTCTGAAGTCATGTTACTCCCCCTATTAAAAAAAGCAACAAAAACAAAAAATAAAACCCAACAAATTCAAATGTTCTCCATCTCTTCTAGGATCAAAGATAAAATTCTCTGTTTGCTGTTCAAACTCTTTTATAACCAAGTCTCTTTTTGTCTTTCCTGTCTTTTTGTACATTACTCATTTTCATGTACTCTGAAAGTCAGTGTCACTGGTGTTCTTGCTGTTCCTGCAAAAGACACTCCATCTTCTGACTCCATGCATTTTGATTGTTGTCCATCATGTCTGGAATTTCCTCCCTCCTCATCTCCACCTTCTAGCTTTCCTGGTTTTCTTCAAGTCCCAATTGAAATCCATATTTTACAAGAAACCATGATCACACCTCCTTAATGTTTCCACTTTCCCTCTGTTGATTACCTCCAAGTTATTCCAACAATATTTTATTTGTTTATATGTATTTTAATGATGTTTCCCCCATTAAAATGTAAGTTCCTTTACAATGGGAATTTCTTTTTTTTTAAAGCAATTGGGGTTAATTTTAAAGCAATTGCCCAAGGTTACATGGCCTGTTTTTTTGTGTGGGTGTTAAGTATCTGAGGTCCTCCTGACTCCTGGCTGGCGCTGTTACTCACTGCATCACCTAGCCGCCCCTGGGAATTTCATTTTGTCTTTATTTGTATCCCTAGTGCTTAGCATAGTACTGGCCCCTAAGTAAGTGCTTAGTAAAAGTTTCCTGACGAACTACTTGTAAAGATGTAGAAGAGTAAGTTCAAATACCTATATAATACCAGTTAAGTCTATTCCCCTCTTTGGGACTCTGTTTCACACCTGTAAAATGAGGAAGCTGTGTTAAATGACCTTTGAGGAGTCTATGAAAGGGCTGATCTCATTCCCAGCATGCATGCTCTATATTAGGAATACTCTTGAATATCAGTGCCAGTGGCAACCTCTTTGCAACATCAGACACAGTTGATCATACCCTACTCCTTTATACTCTTCTCCCTTAGCTTCCATAACATTGTCTTCTCACAGTTCTCTTCCTGTCTCTCTAGTTGCCCCCTCTTTTTCTAATCTTCCTACTGTCCCTGACACTGCTCACCCAGTTCTAATTCATGAGTGCCTCATGTATGGCTCGTTGGGTTAGGCTAGCTAGGCTTCTTCACTTTATTCTCCTGTCATCTCAGCAGCTATCTTGACACTTTATGCCCCTTCATCCAAGTTTTTTTTCCAGTTTCAGAAATATAATCAAATCAATACTGGCACTGCTATGGGAAAGTATGTTAATCAACTACCCAGTTGCCCCACTGATTATCAAAGTAAACTTCAAAGTCAACTGTCCCTCCCTGACCATGACTATAGGTGTTATTCCCCCAATAGAATGCAAGCACCTTTAAGACAGGTTTTATTTTCTCTTAGTTTTTCATCCCCATTGTTAGCACAGTACTTAGTACATACTGAGTGTTTAACAAATACATTTTCATTCAACATAGGTCCCCTAAAGCTTTCTGTTCAGTAACTCTACCCTCCCCCATACAGCCTCCCCCTCCCCCTCCCTCTTCTCCTTCTTTGAGCTCTTACTCTCGCTTACCCACTAGCTCAACTCCTTGCTCACACCCTTGCTCTCCCTCACCCCCTCTCATTACTCTCATGGCTTTCACTAGAACTCTGTGTAAATGATTTCCAAATGTACATCTTTAGTCTTTGTCCCCCAAACTTTATTCTATATCTGAAACTGTCTGCTAGATATCTCTACCTCAATAGCCTGCATGTACCTTAAATTCATGTCTAAATTAAATTCATTCATTATCTGTCCCCTTTCCCTTTTCCTAGTATCTAACTATTTCTGTTCTTGGTGATACCATTCTCCAAGTCACCCAGGCTCTTAACTTTGGGGTCATATTAAATTCTTTCCTCATCCCTGCCTAAAAAAATTCTAAGTCCTATTGATTTTGCCACCACAATATAAAATCATGGGGTTATAGCTGGAAGAGAAGTTAGAGGCCATCTAAATCAGCACTCTTATTTTATAGATAAGGAACTGGGGTTCAGAGAGGTCACAGAAGTGCTAAGAATCAGAGTTGGGATCCCAGCAAAGGTCATATGGGACTAAATCCAGCAATCCTTTAAATATACCATACTGACTCACTACCTTGGACATCTCTTGTATCTGTCCTCTCCTTTAATTCTCACTACAACTAGTCTTGTTCTGGCTTCTGTATTCTTTGACCTGGACTATTTTAGCATCCTCTTAATTGGTCTCTTTGCCTCCAATCTCTCTCTTCCCCAATCCAATTTTTATACTATTACCCAAATTTTTTTTTCTTACACTGCCCTGGTTACATCAATCTTCTACTCAAAAATCTTAAGTAGGTCCCTATTGTCTACTAAATAAATTATAAACTCCTGACTCTGGTGTTCAAAGTCCTCCACCATCTGGTTCTGTCCTACTAAATATTTTTCTATCCAAATTCTACCCTGTTTTTCCTTTCATTTCATACATATTCTAGACAATTGGAAATATATTTTACACATTATTCTCATCCCATCTTCTCTTATTTCTGTCCCCCCAGGGTCTAAAGTCCATAGTCTCAGCCCTCCTTAATGGTGCTTGACCCAGGCATTAATAATACCAGTTATGGATTTATTATGTCCCTGCTATGTCTGTTCCTGATCTGTTAAGTTCCTGTTATATTTGTTCCTATTATGTAGATGGGATTGACAAAGAGTTCTACTGAATTTGGATCACAAAGTGATTCATACTTAGAGACTTAAAAGTTCTTACTTGGATTGTAGGAAAGAGACCATGAGGATTGCTCAGGGAGGGATTAAGGAGGATTGTAGACTTTCCTTGGGTTCTTTTGTTCAAAAGAATATGAGAAATTATTAGCTTACATGGAAGTTCATATTTTATATAGAATTATAACCTCACAGTTTTAGCTCTGGGAAGTCACAGAAAAACAGAACCATTGTGTGTGTGTGTGTGTGTGTGTGTGTGTGTGTGTGTGTACTGATGCTAATTTAGTAAATAGATATTTAATACATTTTTCTTAAATTTAATTTTACCGATGGTAATGATGGAACATGGGATTTAGAAGCAGAAGCCTTAGATTCGAATCCAAATGAACTACATTCTAGCCATAGAATGGTGGAAGAGTTGTTTAACTTCTATGTCTCCCTTAGTTCCCCTGTAAAATCAAGATCATAAGCACTTGTACTCTTGACTTTACAAGATGTGACCCCCTCCTCTGTTCTCTAATCCTGATGTAAAGATGACCCTGGGTTCTCCAAGACCATGTGTAGTAAGTGGAACAAAAGCTCTTTTGAGTCCTTCTATGCTGGGGAGACTTTAATCATGAACCAATGAATGATTTTTTGGTTGCCTGAACAACTAGCTAAGTATTCTGAAACTCACTATCAAAAATGGCTGGTTAGCAGTTTATGAACTTCATTTTGGCTTCAATAACAGACTATTTTCAAAGACATGAAGACACTTCAACAACACAATCTGTGTTATTGAAGGGAGTGTCCAGTTTGAGAACCATAGATTCTTAAAGTAACAAAATCCAACAAGACACTGCATACATACAAGTTATAATTGCTTAAAAGAGTTCTTTCCATTATTAGTTTTTCTAGGTCTATAAAATGTCCCCTTAATAGTTTGGTAAAGCACTAAATCTAATAAAAATAAAAGAGAAATCCAAATTACAAATAATACAAGAAATACAAATCACAACTCAGAAGTTTCAACTCACAACAAAAGATAGGAATGGTCAATGTTGAACTAACTGTTGAAACCTAGGCACACTAACATTGTTGGTACCAAGCTTTCCATTGGTACAATTATTATGGAAAACAATTTGGAATTATGCTAAAATAAGTGACTAAAATGTTCATTCCCTTTGACCCAGGCATCCCACCTCTAGGCCTATATTACAATGAAGTCAATGACCAAAAAGAAAAAAATAAATCATATACATAAACATATTTACTGCAGCTATTTTACAATAGTAAATAATCGGAAACAGTGATATTCTTTGAGAACGATTAAATAAATACAAGTGTATGAATACAAAGGAATATTACTGTGTTGTAATAAAAAATGAATATGATGAATATAGAAAAGCATGGGAAGACATCTAAAGTGATACAAAGTAAAGTAAGTAGAATCAGGAAAACAACACATACAAAGGGTGGGAGGAAAAGCAAAAACAAATAAATTGAAACTGAATGATGTGAATAATTACTACTGATAATAACAGCTAACATTTATATAGCATGTACTATGGCCCAGGTACTATGCTAAATACTCTGCAATTATTACCTCATTTGGTTATCACAAAACCCACTGTTGTTATAGCATCCATTTAAGAGATGAGAAAATTGAGGTAAATAGAGGCTAAAATCCTTCTCTCTATTCTTTAAAGAAGGGGTGGGGTATGGGTTTGGAACACTATCATGATGGATTTCATTGATGTACTGTTTAGTTTTGCTGAACATTGTGTGTGTATGTGTGTGTTCTTTCTTATTTGCTATAAGGAATGGTTTTCTGAGAAGGGGAAAGTTGGCAAATTATTTAAAAACAAAAACTATCAATAAAAAAAAAACAAAGAGACAATCTGGCCAATTGTGCATTGATTTTAGAGTCACTATGGATGCTCAGAGGCTTTTTGATGTCCTGATACCAAGCAATGTTGTTTTAAGAATTTTAAGAAAATTTCCCTAGTTGCTGTTTCAGCCACATTCCTGGATTTCTTTTCAGGACTTGGTTCCCACCCAATTCCCATGTGTAGACTATAACCCAGATTTAATTATAGATTTTGCTCAGTCACTAGTTCCCTAGGAAACAAATCCATGGCTCATGTCTTGTGCATGGAAGGTCATAGGAAGAGGAGAGATATTCCCCTGCATTCTGAAACTTATCTAGAGGTCACAGGTCTGCTGAGCAGCAGATGGGCGCCCTTCAGACAATGACTGAAAGCTGCTGTGCCTGACTAATATCAAGGGTACTTAAAAGCTTTTTGTGTTTATCTCAAATAAAGTACTCACTACCTCGATTACTGAGACTGTCCATCTGTTTCTAAAGCTCTTTAGTGCTCAGTTAATGCTCAGGCTGTGTTTACACATGAAAAAAAAAAAAGAAATAAAGAATGGATTCAACTACCTGAATAATTTAGGACAACTTTGCTTTAATTATCTGGATATTTCAGGCTTTTTTTAAACTTTGTTTTACTTGGAATTATTCAGACAATACCTCCATAGGTTAGCCATGCTAAGCAAAAGCACCAGGAGAATAGGGAGGCAGAAAATTAAGAAAAGTTAAAACTTAAATTACTTTAATGTGCCACGTGTATTTGGAAACCAGCAATGCTGAATTCCATGGGTGTAGCTTTTGTGGAGAAGAGGGATTTATAGAGCCTTTAATATCCCCTTGCCAACACAACTTAGCTTTAGGGTATCCACTTGCAGGATGGGGGATGGAGCTTCATTTCCTTCCAGTGGCAAAGATCTCACTGAGCCTACCTACTATGTTGAATGGACTCAGAGCACTTAGCCTGCAGAAGAGGAGATGAAGGAAGGACATGATAACTGTGTTCGACTATTGCAAAGGATGTTATGTGAAGGACTTGTTGGATTTATTCTATTTGACTCCAGGGCATAGAACCAGGAGCTTTGGTAGATATCAGAAAAGGAGGAATTGGAGACTCAATGTTGAGAAACACATTTCCTGACAATTAAAGCTTTGTAAAAATAGAATGGGTTGGCTCAAGAGGTGAAAACTTCCCCCTCCTTCCAGGTCTTCAAGTAGAGAGTAGACAATCACTCGTCTAATCTAATAGAGGGAAGACTTTGCCTGGATGTTCTGACCGTTAAGGTCCCATTCAACTCAAATTCAGTGATTCTCTCCAACAGGAGGGTCAAATAGCCTCCTTTCCTAGGATGACTACACTGGAGGGTGAATGCCCCCTGTGACACTGCTGCTCCCTCCCTTCTACCCCCCTCAGTTCCCTTCTCAACTGTTTTTGTCCCAAATAATACTATTACCAACTGTGGCACTAGATCTGCCTCATTCCTTGCATTATTCTGTATTGCCATAGGTTTGGAAATTGGCTCTAGATTTGTACACAACATATCATAGCATAATATTAAGGATTTTGGTGCTTCTAATAGCATAATTTTCAGTGACTATAAACATGCACATCAGTGCCCACAGTACCATTAAAAATCTCTCATCTGAGGTATCTATAAAGCACTTAGCACAGTGCCTAGCACACAGTAGGTGCTTAATAAATGGTCATTGCCTTCTCCCTCCCATTCATATGGAGCACTGTAGCCTCTGTACTAGCTGCTTCTTTCTTTTTTGAGGAAGAGATAATAGATTTTCCCCCAGAGAGCATATTGGTGTAAACTGATACTCTCAAGCCTGAACAAGAGACTCATGACAGACCTAGTTCCATTCATTTGTGGGCACAGCATCTTCAACTACAAGGCATCACTTTGTCATCACTGTGGGAGTAGGACTCATATGTATCATGGGATCATAAAATTCACAGTGTAAAGGACCTTAAAAGTCATTGAGTTCAATTTCTCATTTTATAGGCAAGGAATTAGAAGTCAAATGGTTTGCCCAAGGTCACACAGCTAGTAGATGTCCAAGGAAGGATTTGAATTTGGGGTTTCCTTTATTTTATCTGTTGGGCCACCTACCTGAGAAAATGAATCTCCCAATACTTTTCTACTAGAAGCCAAGGAGAAGATGACTCAGGGTATGTTTTGTCATATGGTAAAATGGAATCACAATTACTTGTATCATACATTGTAAGAATTTATGCATCCTCCTACTTGTGCCATATTATTTACATTTTTTAAATGTAATCTTCAGACTATAATTCTAGAATATTAGACCTTGGAAGAACCTTGGAGATCATCTTGTTTCATCTTTTAAACTTGCTAAATGGGGGAAATGAGGCCCTGAAAAAAGGGAGTGAATGATTTCCAAAGTCTCACAGTTATTTAGTGGCCAAGGCAGGAGTAGCACTCAAATCTTCTGCTTCCTCTTTCACTGGACTGCACTGTTTTCTTTCATGGATCACATACTGACAACCTCCTTTCAATCATTCCCCTGCCTTCAAAAATACCTGAGAATGTGATTATGATTGTAAAAGGTAATATGTAGAATGCAATGTAGAGCCAACAGCACTATTCTGCAACAGGGAAGAGACTGAAACTTGGATCTGAAACTAAAGAAAATATACTAGTCCAACTGAGACCACACATTATATCTCTCAGTCAACTAGTAGAGGCTAGGGTACAGTCACAAAGAAGGGCAAGTTTGGAATGGGAAAAACTTAGACATGAACAAGAAATCTTGTAATTAGCAAGGAGAACTAGAAAAGGACCAGAAAAGTCTGTTGTCCCAAGCCAAAAGGCCTTTATGGAAGGAAGAGACAATTTCACCATTAAAGACTGGGTTACCTGGGATAGCCTGGCTAGCAGAATTTGTTTCAAGTATACATATGAGAAGAGTTAGATGGAGAAAAATGATTAAAATATAAACAGGGTATCATAATTCAGAAAAATCTCCTCCAGCATCAGTGCAGGACTGGGTATACTTCAAAATGGAGGTAAAATTCTTTTGTTTATTGGTCGGTTGGTTTGGCTGATTTTGTTGTGTTTTGTTTTCTCTGAGTTTGTCCATGTTCAGGTATCCCAGGGAGCCCTCACCCTGCGGCCAGGTATTCCCAGCATGAGGTATGGGCCTACTGAAGAGAGATTGGAAGTTCCATTAATTACATTTTCTCAATTCACCAAACATTTATTGAGCCCTTACTGTGCCAGCCAGAGAAGGAGATGTAGAGAAGACTAAAATATTATCATTGCCTTCAAGGAGCTCACACTTATGGACTAGCAAAGAAAATAAGAGATGGTATAGATAATTAGACAGCAGAATGGCCAATGTGTATTAGGATATGAACCTGTAAGTACTCTGTGGGATAAGGGGAAATAAAGATCACATCTGTTTGGCACATAGTAGGCTGTTAATAAATGTTTACTGATTTATTGACCTGAGTGACTGGAAGATATGAAAATTGAACCAGAATGTGATGGGCTAGAAAGAGCGCTAGATTTGGAAGCAAAACATTTGGGTTCCAGTCTTAATTCTGATAGTTAAGATCTGTATGATCTTCGGAAAGTCTCTTCCAATTCCTGGACTTTGAGTTTCATGATGTATGAAATAAAAAATCTGAAACAGGGGCGGCTAGGTGGCGCAGTGAGTAAAGCGTAGGCCCTGGAGTTGGGAGGACCTGAGTTCGGTTCCGGCCTGAGACACTTAACACCCACACAAAAATACTAGCCCTGTAACCTTGGGCAAGTTACTTAACCCCAATTGCCCTCCAAAAGGAAAAAAAAAATCTGAAACAGACAATTCAAAGTATCCCTACCACGGCTTTACTCTCAGACCATCTCCATAATGCCAGAAACTGGAACTTTGTTCCTGGTACCATTCGTCTCTGATATGTGAAAGTTTTGCTTTATCTAGCCAAAAACAAGATCTCCAGGCCGCTTCTTTGCCTAATATGTTCCCCTCCCCTTCACTTTCAGCTTTCCTCTTTGTGCTGTCTTCCCTTGTTAGAATTAGAGTATATATGTCCTCACCACTTAGTACAGTGCCTGGTGTGTAGTAAATATTTAATAAACGTTCCATCTCTTTAAGTTTCCTGCAAGTTTTAAATACTATGATCTTATAACAAAAAATTAAGCTAACGACAGTAGTTTATTTCTTTGTGAAATGCTGCCAAGGTTTAGACAAATACAAAGAATTTAGATATTCTTCATTTTCAATCTAGACTGATAGATATAGTACTTAGAAGCTTCTAAATATAAGGTTTGGGTGGCTAGGTGGTAAAGTGGATAGAGGGCTGGGCTTGGGAGTCAGACAGACTCATTTTTCTGAGTACAAATCTAGCCTCAGATACTGTGTGACAAGTCACTTAACCCTGTTTACCTCAGTTATCTCATCTGTAAAATGAGCTGGAGAAGGAAATGACAAACCACCACAGTATCTTTGCCAAAAAACAAACAAACCCAAAATAAAGATACAAAGAGTAGTAAATGAACAACAACAAATCTAAGTCTAGAAATGTGGAAATACAGTCAGATACATAGAATCTGTCTAGTTCTCCAAGAGCTACCTCGTAGACAACTAGATTTGTAAACAACTGTGTCAAAAGCAACTTATTAAGAAACCATTTGGTAAACAGTGTGGTTTAGTGGCTTAAGGCCAGCCAGGAAGATCTAACATTAATAGATATATAAGCGTGGTAACTCATCTGACTTCTCAGTTCCCCAAACAATTCTCTATGTCTTACATGTCTTATGTATTTAGGCATCATTTTGGATATTTATAGAGCAAGTTAGCAGTCAGGTCCCATTTTTCAGTCCTGCACTAAGACTATAATGTCAAAATGAGTTGATTGTCTGAACTGCTGGAGGAAGTTCACACACTGTGAATTTCACATACCAATTAAATCATGGTTCCAACTACAATGGGAAGAATGAGGGAAGTAAAGTTGAGGAAGGAAGGGAATGGATAAGGAAGGAAAATGAAAGAAAGGCAAGGGGGAAGAAGGAAGGGAAAGAAGAAATTTAAAAATCATGTACTATCATGTTATCAGACATACTACAAGCATTATCTTAAAATGTTTTAGATCATTCTTTATACCTTCTTTAGGCCTAAGTTAATTGGCATTCATCAATGAATGAAAGTATTGTTTATTATTATTTAATTCCTTTACTGAGTGACCAGGGAGGTATTTTTGAATTCAGTCATTCCTTCTATACAAAGAGCCCTGTGTATAAAATAATGTCTAGCCTTATAGCTGACCTATGGCCTGATATCCCAAATTACTTGGGTGGTCATTTGCATTTACTTTGCCTTGACCTATATATTTCCCTTTCAAAACCAAACCAGCAGTCATTAATCCTTAAAAACAGTTGTGAAGAGGACAGAATCTTGGAGACATTTTTTGAATAAGATATGCCTCATGCAAACTTCCTTGCAAAACAATCAGACTAATATGGGGGAGGGGGATAGCATTTTAAAATGACAGACGATTTGATTCAGGAATTCAAGACTTTCCAGAGAGAGCCAGCTAACCTGTAATTTTAAAGAAATCTATTTCCTGCTTAAGTTGATAAGGCTTTCAAGTTTCTTCCTCATCTGAATCCCTACACAGAGATGCTTGAAAACACCCTTTTATCCAGGAAAGAATCAGGAAACCTAACTTTTCTTCATTCATTCATTCCTTTAACAAGCATTTATTAAGCACCTACTATATATGACATTGCAACAAGTCCTGGGAATACAATCCCTGCCTTTAACAAGCTCACATTTTATAGATGTGTGTGTGTGTATGTTGGAAAAAACTGCATTTACAAATAAAGACAAACTATTTACAAAGTATTTTGGGGAAAGGAAAAATAAACATGTAGGAGGTGGCACTTGGGGGTGGCTAGGTGACACAGTGAATAGAGCACTGATCCTGGAGTCAGGAGGACCTGAGTTCAAATCCAGCCTCAGACACTTAATACTTACTAGTCATGTGACCTTAGACAAGTCACTTAACCCCATTTGCCCTGACCTCTCCCCTCCAAAAAAAAAAGAAAAAGGAGGTGGCACTTGAGCTGAACTTTGAAAGAAGCTGGGGATTCCAAGAGGCAAGGAGGAGAGAGGAGGGAATGCATTCCAGGCTTAGGTCATAATCAGTACAAAGGGACAGGGACAGGATGAATCAGTCAGTCAACTAGCATTAAGTGTCTACTATGTGCCAGGCAATGTGCTAAGTGTCAGCACGAATAAAGGTCAGTCTGACTGTAAATCATGTGTAAACGGGAGTAATGTAAAATGGATCTATATTTTTAAAGTGCACTCACATTATTAATGCCTCATAATGTTACTCATTTTCACTCATGTCCAAATTTCCTTGAGCCCATTCGGGGTTTTCTTGGCAAGGATACTGGAGTGGCTTGTCCCTGCTTTCTCCAGCTCATTTACAGATGAGGAAACTGAGGCAAAGAGGGTTAAGTGATTTGCAGAGGATTTGAACTCAGGACGATTAGTCTTTTTAACTTTGGGCCCTGCACTCTATCCACTGCGCCAGCTAACTGCCCTTAAACAACAAACAGAATGGTTTATGGTTTATCATAGAGAGAACATGGAACTACCAACACTTTATACACCTCAGTCCCAGCAAGATGCTCATTGCATGATTCTGGAAGCATGATTCTGATATCATTACCTGGGATTGTGATTGATAGATAAAGTCTGATTCTGGGATCTCAGTGAACATGAACTAGGGCCTAGGAGGGCCTTTGACAGCTATTCTAAATGGTAATAAGCAAGAGTTATTTGGGAGGCAGCATGGCATAGCACAGTGCCAGAGGGACTATGCATGATCCATCCTTCACTTTCATAAAATGAAAATGAAAGCAAATGCTAATAACAATAACTGGGTTGAAGGAGGATGAGTAGAAACAAAGTTCTTAGTGGGAAATGATCTCACACTATATCAACACATATACCTTTTCCTTCTAGAAATATCCACAGCTCTTTGCCCTTGGTCAAGGCCTGATTGGCTTGTAGATCAACCAGTTTATTATCATTGATCTGTTGAAGATCCCTCATGTATTTGAAGGAACATTAGACTAGGTCTCTCTCTTTCTCTCTCTCTCTCTCTCTCTCTCTCTCTCTCTCTCTCTCTCTCTCTCTCTATATATATATATATATATATATATATATATATATATATATATATATATGCATGTCTGTCTGTATATCTCAGTCTCTTTCCCTATTCCATTGTTTCCAAGTACATAAAATAAGATTAATAATAACATGATTGAAATAGCTAGTTGATTTCAGCAATGTTTAGTCCTTTGTCTATTGACTTAGGTACTAGAAAACTTTGGAGTTTTCAGAAGTAGGATATGAGCCCAAGCATCTAGAGGAAATTGAAGGGCATTCATTCACTAGATATTTTCTGATCTCGCAGTATATGCCAAGCACTATGAATGTTACTGAGAAAAAACATTGAAAGTTCCTGTCCACAAACTGCTTAAGGTCTCTGGCACTTCAATATGACTGTCTATGATTGCATAGGGTACTTTCCAACAAATATCAGGATTTGTTGAGAAAGGGGATTTTGGACAAAGGAAAAGGAAGAAACATTACTGAAAATAACACATTTTTTTTTTTAAAAAAGAGTGCTAGAAAAGTTGTGCCATGTTAAGGAGAGGGCTTACTGATTCAGGCTAATCATAGACAGTAAAGTATCTTTCATACATTCTTTTTTCTAGCCAAACTGTCTTACTATTCCCCATGGTGCTGTGATAAAAATCTGCAACAGATAAAAATAAAATGAGGTACAAAGTTCCAAGCAAGATGAATTCTTTAGAAAGGCTAGCATTTACCAACATAAGAGGTCCATGGCACCTCAGTAGCCAAGGACTCATGCGACAGAGTGATTCTTTTATAGAGTTGGTTACATTAGGTAACAGAAGTGGATAAGTGATGCAAACTAAGCAAAACTGTGAATAGTCAAAGAAAAATGAAGGGTGGGTTTTGCTTGGCTTGAATTAAAGGATTTTTTTTTCTAACCCAGGGCAACAGGGAAAAACACAGAGTTGACTCACATCCCCTGGAAAGTCTCATGGTGGGCAAATATCCTATGCCTAGGTTGACTTGTCTTCCTTTTCCCCTCCTCCCCTCCAAAAACTTACAGGTTTTAAGTCTTTGTGATCAGGTTGTAGCCCCTAGGAATAGGGAAGTTAAACTCTCACAAACTCTACCACTGAGGACTCCAAATCTGATCCATAAGAATTGATATACTAATTATATGTAATTTTCAATCAATGAATAAGTAATATAGAATAAAGTGTGATATCAAGTTTCAATTTCACAACATATAAGAGTTCATTGGTTGTTCCCTATGCCTAGCTCTTTCTTCACTCACTCCAATTTTGTCAGAATATGTAGCTTCTTTCCAGACAGCTCAAGTGCCATTGCTTATAAGAGAACTTATCTTGATCATGTAGTTGTTCCAATTGTTAATATCTGTGTTCACTCTAGGAACTATTCTGCATTTACTTTGTTTAAGTCTTGTATTTGCTCAAATGTGCTTAAGCTGTTTCTCTCCCTTCTTCCCCTACCAGAATGTAAGCACCTTGAGGGAAAGAACTGTTTCATTTTTGTCTTTATATCCTAGCAAAGTATCTGAAATATAACAGTGAATACTGTTAATTCTTCAGAGGGAAGCATAAACACAAAAAAAAAAAAAACCTCTGTGCCCTGTTGAAGGATGAGGGGAAACAAAAGTGTACTGGAAAGAAACAGAAGGGAAAGCAGGAGGCATTTCTCACTTCTACTTAGGAGTTTGGTTTAGGGCCCAGATGGTATTTATCTGGGCACAGAAAGAAAAGGTTATCTCTAAACCAGTCAAATATAAATCAGGAGACTATGTAGCTGGCAGTTTTCAGTGGTCACATTGTATTAGAAATGAATATGTGGCTGGCAGAGTCAAGATGGCAGAGTAGAAGCAGGTGCTCCCTGTGGCTCCTGGCTTCCACCTTACCCAATTCATGTAAAAGGGGATTCTAAACAAACTTTCAAGCTACAGATCCCACAAAATGACAGGGAGAAGCTAACCTCCTGCTGAGGACAGCCCGGCAGGACGGCAGGAATCAGACAGCGCATTGCTCTGGGAGCTGAGCCCAGCTCCACTGGGAAGTTTTAGCCCTAGGGCAGACCTGACCAGCCCCTGACCAGAGGGACTCCAGATCACCAGTAGCTATGACCATCTCCAGAATTATCAACACATAGATGTGAAGGACAAAGTGAGAGGTCAGTACAGTATGGACCTTGGGACCCAGTAGTTGGGAGTGCCTTGACTTTTGCCCCCAGGGCAAGAAGCAGCTGAGGGCTGCAGTGCAGCTACTGCTGCCATGCGGCAGGAGCTTCAGCTCCTGAGTTGCAGAGTATAGGGGGATGAAGCGACCAGTCTGAGGGGTAATCGCTCTTGCTTTAACCTGCTTGAATCTGGATTGCAGTATAGGGTGGAGGTCCTGGGGTGTGTGTCCAGCTTGCCAGAGCAGTGGAGGCTTCAGCAAGGGTTCCCAACTAATACCTCCTGCAGCTGAGAAAACCCCAGGGTTTGGGATGGAAGCTCCCCTGTCTGGTAGCAGAGTCCTCCTGTGGCAAAAAGCCCAAAAGTCAAGTAATTGAGTGGCAACATGACCAGGCAAAGGAAACAAAGAAAACAGAAGAACCCAACATTAGACTCCTATTTTGGGGACAAAAAAGATCAAAGCATGGAACAAGAGGAAGACAGTGAAGTCAGAATTCCTGCACCAAAAACTTCAAAGGAAATCACGAGCTGGTTACAGGTCATAGAGGACCTTAAGAAGCAGATAAGAGAAGTGGAGGAAAAATTGGGAAGAGAAATGAGAACAATGCAAGAAAATTATGAAATGAGAATCAACAGCCTGACTGAGGAAAATCACAGCTTAACAAATAGACTAACTCAAATGGCAAAAGAGGCTCAATAAGGCAATGAGGAGAAGAATGCCTTAAAAAGCTGAATTTGCTAGATGGAAAAAGAATCTCAAAAGCTCACTGAGGAGAATCATTCCTTCAGAATTAGATTGGAGCAAATGGAAGCTAATGACTTTATGAGAAATCAAGATACTACTAAACAGATCCAGACAAATGAAAGAATAGAAGGCAATGTGAAATATCTCATGGGAAAAACCACTGACCTGGAAAATAGATCCAGGAGAGATAATTTAAAAATTATTGGACTACTTGAAAGCCATGATCAAAGAAAGAACATAGAAATCATCCTCCAGGAAGTTCTCAAAGAAAACTGCCCTGATGTTTTAGAACCAGAGGGGAAAACAGAGGTTGAAAGAATCCACTGATCACCCCCTGAAAAAGATCCCAAAAAGAAAACTCCTAGGAATGTTATAGCCAGGTTCTGAAATTATCAGATTAAGGAAAGAATATTACAAGCAGCCAGGAAGAAACAACTTGAATATTGTGAAAACACAATCAGGATTACCCAGGATCTGGCAGCTTCTACACTGAGGGATCGAAGGGCTTAGAATATGATATTCCGGAGTTCAAAGGAGCTGGGATTAAAACCAAGAATGACCTACCCAACAAAACTAAGTATTATGTTTCAGGGGAAAATATGGTCATTCAGTGGAATAGAGGACTTTCAAGCATTCTTGATGAAAAAACCAGAGCTGAATAGAAAATTTGACATTCAGATACAAGAAGCAAGAGAAGCATGAGAAGGTAAACAGGGAAAAGAAATATTAGGAACTTATCAAATTGGAATTATTAACATTCTTACATGGAAAAATGAAAATTGTAACTGATGAAACTTTTTTCACTGTGAAAATAGCTGAAGGGGATATATATATATGTCTATATTGGAGGGCATAGTGGCATATGAATACATATGTGAATATGTGTATATATGTTTACAGGTAGACACAGATAGAGGGCACAGGACCAATTTAACCAGAAGGGATGATATTTAAAAGGTGAAATTAAGAGGTGAGAGAGGAATATAATAAGAGGAGATGGGGAGAGACAGAATGGGGCAAACTATCTCATAGAAGAGGTAAGGGAAAATGGTTACAATGGAGGGGAAGAATAAGAAGGCAAAAGAGAATGTGTCAACCTTATTCTCATTGAATTTGGCTTGGGGGGGAATGAAATACACACTAAATAGGGTATCTCACCCTACAGGAGAGTAGGGGGGAAGGGGATGAGAGGGGGGATGATGGAATGGAGGGCAGGCTGGGGGGAGGGAAGTTTGAAGCACACACTTTTGAAAAGGGATGGGATCAAAGTAGAGAATAGAATTAGTGGGAGGTGGGATAGGAGGGAGGGAAATATAGTCAGTCTTTTACAGTATATCAACTATGTTAATGTTTTGCATATGCTACACATGTACAACTTGTACTGAACTGCTTATCTTCCCAGTAAGGGTGGGTGTCAAGGGAGGAAGGAAATGAATCTGGAATTCAAAGTTTTAAAATCAAATGTTTAAATATATGTATTTATATATTGTATATATATATATTAAATATGTATATGTATATATACATATATATTATTAATAATACTATTTTACATGTAACTGGGATATAAGATATACAGGCACTAGGGCATAAAGATCCACCATGCCCTACTGGAAAAGACAAAGGGGGTATGAGAGAAGATATGGGAGAGAACAGATTGGAGAAGGGGATATTCTGTGGGACTGCTATTTTGGGGAGGTGGGTAGGGGAAAGACGGGGAGAAAATTTGTAACTCAAAAACTGGCGGAAATGAATGATGTAAATCAGAAGTTAATAAAGCATTTGAAAAAAATGCAAAAAAGAAATGAATATATGATTCACTATACCTTTAGCCTATGTGCTTGAGAGTCTCATTTTATATATTAATATTTGTTAAAATGAAAAAAAACGATTCTAATCTGTAATTATAGTTTTTTTTAATTAAGCAACATTATCAATCCAATGTAAGAAAAGTCTGGTCAAACATTGACAAATTCCTCACTCTGGGTTTGCCTAAGTATATTGTTTCTAAGGACAGCTAAAATGTTTATAATTTCATATGTTGTAAAGCATGCTACCTCTACCAGGATTACAGACTTAGAGAAACGTGCCATGTTTACTTACATAATGTCCTCATTTTCATGACAATTTTCTGTTCTTAAAATGGAAATGCACTGAAAATCAGCTTTTTTATATATGAAAATTCAATTTCTCCAATCCTGAGGTCTAAGAGCAGCAATTATGAGATGCTGACTATTATATGAGTAAAGACATTGTTTCAAGCACAACTTAAGGTCTGGCAAGCTATTCCAAATCTTTCAAATATTTGGGGATTTGTAAAGCCCTAAACAAGTTTCCTGGAATTGAAGTAATAAATGTTTGCTACTGCTTTAGACGAAAACCATAAAAATCCCATTCTCCAAGAGCGATTTGATGTCCAATAAGCGTCTTTTATCTGAACGAGAGAATTACGTTTTGCCAACACAAAGTGGAACATGAACCTCCAAAGACAAAAATTTGGGTGTAGATGTAGAGGCTTTATTATAAACTGGGCAGAATATGTTACTAACAAAGAAAATGTAATGCACAGTGAAGTCACAATTGCCTGTCTCTGCAGACTGCTCTCGACAACCATCCAGATTAATCAAATGACTTCGGGGCAAGCTAATGTGGATGCTTATGTTCTTCAGCACTCCTGAGGTCTGTCTGTTTTTTAGAGTCAGGAAAATCTCATCTTGCACAGCACTGGTGAGAAAGTTTCTAAGCTCGTTATCAAGTTGACACGGATTGCCTTCAAACATGTTTAGTTTACCACTTTTGCACCTTAGCTCAATTACCCTCCCAGCAGATAGTGACAGGCCTTCAAAACCTGTTTGTCTTTGAGATCTCTCTTTCTCAAAAGAACACGGGGGTATGATCATGCCATATGTGTTTAAGCATCACTTTGTAGATTTACATAATAGGTATGCAGTCAGGTCCCTTTTTTCAGTCCTTTCTTTGTACCTTGGCAGTACATATTTCATCATTTGTACTGTCATATTGCAATATCACATCACCTCACCAACCATGCGGCACCAGGAAAGCACCAGTGGTTCATGACTAGTTTGCAAAATCTGAACAACTAGGGAGGATGCTCTTGTAAACTCAGAAGGTTCTGTACTTCTCTGGTGATGGCAATCTTAATGTGACTGACCTCTGCCTGGAAGGACTCAGTGTTACCGGCCTCTGAGATGCTCTACTCTGTTTTATCAGAATGAGAAAGTAAGAATCTTTAAGTACAAACCAACCTCAGTTTAAAAATCTTATTACAGTCCCTGGAATGAAGTTCCATTTCTTTCTACATGGTTACTATAATGATAAACCTTCCTGGATCTTCAAACTCTTGGGTCTGATTACTGTTTCAAAACTTTGCTATTTCATTTTTGTCTTTATGTCTACTATACCTAGCACATTTGAAGGGAAGAACAGGGGACAGCACCCATGATGTCATTGGTATAAGACTCCCCAGGAGGAAAAATTCTGTCTGCCAAAACAAATCAGAACCCACTCTGCTAATTATAGATGTAGCAAGTTGGCTGGGGAAACTGTGAAGCTAAGCAGAGTCATGTGGAGTATTAGAGGTTAGATTTGATCCTGGATCTTTCGAACTTTGAGGCTTGTGTTCAATTCATTACCATAAATATAGTTCTAGATTGGCATATATTTAATAAACACTTGCAGAATTGAACTGAAATGGCTTCTCTTCTGCTTCTAAACATGAACATCCCCAAGGTTCACTTCTAGACCCCATTCTCTTTTTATATGCTCTTGCACATGAGCTCTCTTTTTATTTCCTAAAGGATAAGCCCTTCTCATGTCTCCAAACCCCCGTTCTGGGAAGATGACTTTCAAATTTGTTTCTCTGACCTCAACCTCTCCTTTGAGCTCCAGTCCACACATTCTGGGTGGATATCAAAACCTCAGCTCAAACTCAACTGTCTAAAACCAAATTCATCATCTTTCCCCCATCAAAAATTTTCCTTTTTCTTTTTGATCTATTTGTATTGATGGCATCATCCCCCGCCCACCCCCCCCACACACACAAGCATCCGTGGATAAAATCCTAGAGTCCTCTTTGAAATTTAACTTTGGCATCTGTTTGCCTTCAGTCAGTTACTAAATGTCATCCTTCTCATTCCAGTGCTCCTTTTCTTTTTCCACAGCCACCCTCTTTAGGCCAGGTTTTTACAACCTCATACCAGAGCTATTATAATAATAGTCTCTTAAATGGTCTTCCTGATTCAAACTTCGCTCCTCTCAGAGTAATCCTGCACTCCACAGCCAAATTAATCATCCTAAAGTGCCACTTTCTTCACAGTATGTCTTTGATTGAAAGCTTTTATTGACTTTTCATGGTAAACAGAATACTATGCAAATTTCTCATATTGTTTCTTAAGACCTACTAAATTTTGCATCTAACTCATACCCCAAGCTTATCTCATGCTACTCACTTTAAAGATTTCTTACCTGGTGTGGGATTAGAGAGGCAGCAGAGATAGGAGAGAGCAGGAATCAGGAGCACTACATACTCAAATCTCACCTACTGTACTTAGTAGTGACATCACTCACAAATAATTCAACCTTACTGAGCCTGTGTTTTGTATCTTTAAAACAGAGAAAAAATCACCCATAATAAGAAGCAGCATAGCATAGTGGCTAGAAAAGTGACCTTGAATTCAGAAATATCTAGGTTCGAATCCTGCCTCTGAAAGCTAGTAGCTATTTGACTTTGGGCAAATCACTTAACCTTTCAGTGTCCCAGATGACTAATGTACATTTCATATCTTTGTTAGATGTGTACTGGTGGAGAGAGTCTCCACACTAAGCTTTTTACACTAATAAAATCACAAGTATAGACTTAGACAGACATAACTAAAAGTTAACTACCTGTAGTATCTATCTCATATGATTATTGAAATGATAAAATGAGGTCACAGCTTTGGGTACAGCTAAAGCACTATGTGTATGTCAACTCTTGCTTTAAGATTGGTCTCTTTGTGGTCCAAACTGGCCATTCACATTTCTTCCCTTTGCTCAATCCATCAACACTGATCTGAAATGCCCTTTGAACTTGCCCTCTACTCTTCTGAATTTGACTTGGACCACTAAGTCAACAACTTCAGAGGATATGCTATCCCAACTCTATTTGAACAATCTCCTCTACAACATACAACTTGATGAGTGTTTATTCAGCCTCTGTTCAGAGACCTTTAGTGAAAAGAGTCTGCCTTGGAAGTCCATTTCACTTTTGTATCACTTCAATTGTTAAGAAATTTTTTCTAAATACTAAGACTAAATCTACCTCACTGCAACTATGAACAATATTCCTAGTTTGTTCATTCATCTTTCATTCATTCATTAGAGAATCAATTATTAAGAGCCTATTGTGTGGTGGTTACTAGGCTAGGTCCTAACAATATAAAAAATATATGCCATCAAGAAGCTTATATTTTATTGAGGGATATAATATGTACACAGCAAAGTAATACAACATATATACAATGTAATATCTGGAGAGAAGGGGATAACAACTGGAAATGATGAAGAAAGGCTTGATAAAGGAGTTGGGACCTAGGCTGGGTCTTTAAGGAGGATAGGGTTTCTAAGAGGCAGTGGTAAAAAAGGGGTACTTTATGGGCATGGAAGACAGTATACAAAAAGGAGATGAATGTATAGGGAAAGGTAAGTAGGCAATTATGACTGGAATACACAGGGCAAAAAAAGAAACAGTATGAAATAATCCATTATGAAATCCAATATGAAATGATATGAAAAAGAGTTTTAAATCAGATAGAGAAGGAATTTAAATGCCAAAATATGTATTTTATTTTAGAGGCAATATAGCATAGAAGCTTCATGGGAAAGGAGTGATATGGTCAGAACTGTGTTTTAGGAATATCAATTTAGTCATTGTGCAGAGGAGGAAATTAGGATTACTTTATAAGAGTTCTGGCAAGAAGTGATAAAGGCCTGAACTAGGGCAATTTTCAGGTAGTTGTTGAGAAAGGGATGTTGGGAAATGCTAGAGGGGGAATAAAATGATAAAAACTGACTACTGACTAGATAGGGAAGTAAGGTGAATAAAAATAGAGTTGGGAGTAATTGAAAATTGTTGAGATTTGAGTAGAGAATTGAAATATGAAGGTAGGTGGATGGAAGCATGGTGATATTTCTAATAGAAATAGAAAATAAGAAAGAGGGGTATTTGGGGGGGGGGGTCATTCTTAGGGGGAGAGAGCGGGAAGGCAACAATAATTTATTATGTCCCTTCTATGTGCCAGGCATTGTGCTAAGATGGTCAAATAGTTCTTTATTCTCATCAATTCCGGTGTTCCTTCCAATCAACTGCATTCAGGACAATCTACTCCTAACTATACTGTGTGACTCTTATACATGCTCTCCCAAAAGTTTTCCACAGATGATTCACACAACATAATGAAGTCCTTGGATTTCTCCCAAAATTTTGATGATACCAGTGGAGCACTATTTCTGTCCCATCATTGAGGCTGAAATGCCAGATCTGTCCTATGGGTCGAAGAATAACAAGTCTATCTCTGTTATATGTACTAGCCCTTAAAACATTAATGTATCTGACTTGATCAAGGGGCCCTTGACAGTTTGGGTGTCCCCAGTTCCTCTGATGAGATTATAGAATATAAAGAGCAGTTAACACAGAGGATCAAGTCTTAAGGTGTCTCTTTGAGATTTTGAGTAAATATATTTACTATTTGTTGATTTTTTGTGTAAGACCTTAAGTGGTTCATATTTGATTGGCCTATTCACAGGTTTTAAAGAGTTTAACACTGGGAGTGGTGGTCATCCACAATTTGGAAAAAAAAAAATTTAAAGAAGTGTTTATGCTTTTATACTCTTTTAGGAGGTACGAAGTTCTTAAATCAACTTTAAGAAATTATATGTTCTTGTCATTCAGACATTTCAGTCATGTCTTACTCTTCTTGACCCCATTTGGAGTTTTTTGGCAAAGATATTAGAGAAGTTTGCCATTTCCTTCTCCAGCTCATTTTACAGATGAAGAAACTGAGGCAAAGTGATTTGCCAAGGTTCACAAGGCTTGTAACTATCTGAGGCCAGATTTGAACTAAGGAAATTGAGTCTTCCTGATTCCAATCCAGTGCTTTAGCCACTGCATCATCTAGCTGCCCAGGAAATATACAGGGGCTAGTAGTTGGATGACTAAAAGATCATATAGATTGTGCAGTAGTCCATCATTAAACATTAAATAAAATTTGCAGATCTAACTTGTTATTTCAGTTTTTCTCACTTTAACTTGGATACCATAATGTCCTATTTGTCTGTCTCTTATTCTTTTCTTACATCCATTTATCTTGGACCACATGGTGCTGGTTAAATGTAGAACCAAAGGTTCTACAACAGTTCTGAGTCCTGTGCAAGGCCTCTAGCACGTCAGCATAATGACTTAATGCTAATCTCCTCTCTTGCTAGTGGCAGAGGATAGGGACAGAATCAGTCACTTAAGTACTTCTAGAAGGGGTCATTACAAAAGGAAATGGGGAGATAAAACTTAAGGGAAAACAGAAGCCCAAACGACCAGCATTACTTGGGACTGGTCCTGATCTTAATGAAAAATAATCACAACAATATAAATTTTTTTTTATCCAATCTATACATAGGATGAGAGAAGTATCAAAGAATATAGAGAAAGGATTGTCCATATCCTATCATCAAAGAGTGTATAATGGGAGAGAACCCTAGAGGGATAAGACATTCTGAAAAAGAAAATCCTGAGGATACAAGGTCAAGTGGTTCAAAGGAAGAAGGAAAGGGAGAGTTGTCCTAGACACTAATGGAGATACACGTGAATGAACTAGAATTTTAAATGACATGTCTAGAAGATGGAAGCAAGGAGAAGAAGCAGAAGATGAATACAAGAATACCATGGCATGCAAGAATATTGTCAGTTCTATAGTTCAGAATGAACGAAGACTAGCAATGAATGGATTCTAAGGACAAAAGAAATGCTCCCTCTTTCCCCCACTACAATGGAGGTAGGAGAAAGCTCAAAGGGATAGGACAAGACTAACAGTCCTCACAGAAAAAAATAAACAAGGACTGCTTTTTGTATTTGTACAAACAGTCTATAGAGCTGGGAAGAAAAAGAAATAAAAGTAACTCAATGGGAATTGAAATCTAAGATAACTGAAATCTAAGATAAGTGTAAAGAGAATGAGGTGGAGTAGGTTATATATTTGTTGTTGTTGTTGAGCTACTTGGGTACAAAGAATTTATATTGATTTGAAACTGAACTTATCACCAACTTAACCCAAAACTTATTCCATTTCCCAACATACCAACATTCTCATTTTCTCTTGAAAAATGAGGGAGGTTGAATATATAGCATCTAAGGTTTATTCTAGCTCTTAACCTAGGATAATATGATCCTTCTGGTTCTCCATGTTTGCAATCTTGACATTACTCTTTTTTTAAATTTTGTCTTGTAGTTTATTTTTTTTTCAATTTTTCAAATGCTTTATTAACTTCTGATTTATATCATTCATTTCCACCAGATTTTGAGTTACAAATTTTCTCCCCGTTTTTCCCCTACCCACCGCCCCAAAATAGCAGTCCCACAGGATATCCCCTCCTCCAGTCTGCTTTCTTCCATATTTTCTCCCATACCCCTTTCTACTTTCCCAGTAGGCCATGGTGGATCTCTATGCCCCAGTGCCTGTATATCTTTTTTCCCAATTACATGTAAAATAGTATTAATAATAGCATATATATATTTAAACATTTGATTTTAAAACTTTGAATTCCAGATTCATTCCCTTCCTCCCTTGTCACCCACCCTTACTGGGAAGATAAGCAGTTCAGTATAGGTTGTACATGTGTAGCTAATGCAAAACAATAACATAGTAGATATAATGTAAAAGACTGACTATATTTCCCTCCCTCCTATCCCACCTCCCACTTGTTCTATTCTCTACTTTGAACCCAAAACTTATCAAAAGTGGATGCTTCCAACTTCCCTCCCCCCAGCCTGCTCTCCCTTACATCATCCCCCCTCTCATCCCCTTCCCCCCTATTCTCCTGTAGGATGAGATACCCTATTTAGTGTGTATTTCATTCCCTCCCCAAGCCAAATTCAATGAGAATAAGGTTGACCCATTCCCTTTTGCCTTCCTATTCTTCCCCTTCATTGTAACCATTTTCCCTTGCCTCTTCTATATGAGATAGTTTACCCCATTCTGTCTCTCCCCATCTCCTCTCATTATATTCCTCTCTCACCTCTTAATTTCACCTTTTAAGTATCATAACTTTCTATTAAATTGGTCCTGTGGCCTCTATCTATGTATACCTGTAAACACATATACACACATTCACATATGTATTCATATGCCCATATACCTTCATATATAGACATATATATGTATATATGTGTGTGTGTGTGTGTGTGTATGTATGTATGTATATTCCCTTCAACTATTTTCCTACTGAGAAAAGTTTCATCATATACATTATTATTTTTGCATGTAGGAATGTTGTATAGTTCAACTTTGATAAGTTCCTTATGATTTCTTTTCCCTGTTTACCTTCTCAGGTTTCTCTTGCTTCTTGTATCTGAATGTCAAATTTTCTATTCAACTCTGGTTTTTTCAGCAAGAATGCTTGAAAGTCCTCTATTCCACTGAATGACCATATTTTCCCTTGAAACATGATACTTAGTTTTGCTGAGTAGGTGATTCTTGGTTTTAATCCCAGCTCCTTTGCCCTCTGGAATATCACATTCCAAGCCCTTCGATCCCTCAGTGTAGAAGCTGCCAGATCCTGGGTAATCCTGATTGTGTTTTCACAATATTCAAATTGTTTCTTCCTGGCTGCTTGTAATATTCTTTCCTTAATCTGATAATTTCAGAACCTGGCTATAACATTCCTAGGAGATTTCTTTTTGGGATCTTTTTCAGGGGGTGATCGGTGGATTCTTTCAACCTTTGTTTTCCCCTCTGG
The DNA here is from genome assembly GCF_028583685.1 of Petaurus breviceps papuanus. NCBI lineage: Eukaryota > Metazoa > Chordata > Mammalia > Diprotodontia > Petauridae > Petaurus > Petaurus breviceps. Next base: position 24,042,233 of record NW_027187359.1, on the reverse strand, counting down.
TTCTAAAACATCAAGGCAGTTTTCTTTGAGAACTTCCTGGAGGATGATTTCTATGTTCTTTCTTTGATCATGGCTTTCAAGTAGTTCAATAATTTTTAAATTATCTCTCCTGGATCTATTTTCCAGGTCAGTGGTTTTTCCCATGAGATATTTCACATTGCCTTTTATTCTTTCATTTGTTTGGATCTGTTTAACAGCATCTTGATTCTCATAAAGTCATTAGCTTCCATTTGCTCCAATCTAATTCTGAAGGAATGATTCTCCTCAATGATCTTTTGAGATTCTTTTTCCATCTGGAAAATTCGGCTTTTTATGGAATTCTTCTCCTCATTGCCTTTTTTAAGCCTCTTTTGCCATTTGAGTTAGTCTATTTTTTAAGCTATGATTTTCCTCAGTCAGGCTATTGACTCTCATTTCATAATTTTCTTCCATCATTCTCATTTTTCTTCCCAATTTTTCCTCCTCTTCTCTTATCTGCTTCTTAAGGTCCTCTATGGCCTGTAACCAGCTTGTAGTTTCCTTTGAAGCTTTTGGTGCAGGAGTTCTGACTTCATTGTCTTCCTCCTGTTCCATGCTTTGATCCTTTTTGTCCCCAAAATAGGAGTCTAATGTTGGAATCTTCTGTTTTCTTTGTTTCCTTTGCCTGGTCATGTTGCCACTCAATTACTTGACTTTTGGGCTTTTTGCCACAGTAGGAGTCATCTACCAGAAAGGGGAGCTTCGTTCCAAATGCTAGGGTTTTCTCAGCTGCTGGACATATTAGCTGGGTGCCCTTGCTGAAGCCTCCACACACTCTGGCAAGCTGGTCACGCACCCCAGGACCTCCACCCTAGACTGCAACCCAGATCCAAGCAGGTTAAAGCAAAAGCGATTATCCCTCAGAACTGGTCACTTGTTCCCCCTATACTCTGCAGGCCATGGGCTGAAGGTGCTATGTGGCTGCAGCTGCATCGCCAAAGGCTCCACAGCAGCTTCTCGCCCTGGGAGCAAAAGCTGATGTACTCCCAACTACTGGGTCCCAAAGTCCACACTGCACTGACTTCTCACTTTGTCTTTTGCATCTATGGGCTGATAATTCTGGAGACGGCCACAGCTACCGGTGATCTGGAGTCCCTCTGGTCAGTGGCTGGTCAGGCCCACCCTGGGGCTAAAACCTCCAAGTGGAACTGGGCTGGGCTCCAAGAGTGCTGTGCAGGCTAATTCCTGCTGGCCTGCCCACCTGTCCTCAGTGGGAGGTTAGCTTCTCTGTGTCATTTTGTGGGTTCTATAGTTCCAAAGTTTCTTTAGAGTCCCCTTTTACATGAATTGGGGAAGGTGGTCTTGGCATTATTCTTGATTTCTTATTCTCCTTCATCCCAAAAAGTCAATAAATGGGAAAATTTCATCATTTCTACTTTAAAATTTCATTCATATATGTTCCATTTTCTTTTCTCATACAGCTATCACCCTATTTGAGGCCCCCATCAAACCTTTCCTACACTATTGAAACAATCTTCTATTTGATCTCCTTTCCTCTAATAGCTTCTCTTCCCAAACCAACTTACATACATCTGCCAGAATGATTTTCTTGAAGGATGAGTCTGATCATGTGCCTCCTACTCAATTGCAAATGCTCCATATTGCCTCTAGGATCATAAATCTAAGCTCCTATGTTTGCTATTTAGAGCCTTTTACAATCTGGACCCATTCAACCTTTCCAATCTTTTTTTTTTTACTCTACAGAATAACCATTCTTCTTTCAGTAGCTAGCACATGTCATTCCATCTCCCAGTCTTTGTCTCTTTACTCTTTCTAATGGCCTGACTTCCCTGACACAGAAAAGCTAAGGAAATAAAAGACCCAAGAAGGAGTAAGAATATGAGAATTAAAGTCTCCTTTCTACTGAAGTGAAATAAAAACAGAATGAGAAGACCCCCAAATTCAAACTAAATAAATTAGATAACAGATGTCAATGTCCTGATATATGCATTGTTGTGTTGAAATCTAGAACTAGAAGGGGCCTCAGAAGCCATTTAAAGATTTGGAGGTGAAATTAATTTCTCAGAGTCACATAGACAAGAGGCATCAGAAGTAGTATCTGAACTCAGATTCTCTAACTCCAGAGCTAGAATTCCTTCCGCTCTGTCACACATGACTAGTAGTACGGTAGTGGTGAAGTCAACAGGTAGGGACTCAGAGCATGACATTCAGGGGGCTTCCAGGTCTGTCTCTGGGGTCCCCTGTCCCTATGGACAATATTCCCCATGCAGAGGAGATAGACCAACAAACAAGCAAGCACTTTTCATAGCAGAAACTCAAGATAGCTGGTAGAGAGTGGGGATTAAATACTTTGTTAAAAGCAGAAAGATTCCACAACATGCAAAATCCTGAGAGCTCTGATGCCTTTTAACATAAGACCATGAAGTGCTCCTACAGGTCTTTCCACACTTGACCTTTCGTGCTAACACCAAGCGCTATCCATTGCTTTCAAACTGAAAAAATCAATCAACCAACTACACTCTTGCTACTGTCCTTGCCTATGTACACCATCCCCTTTGATATGACTTACACCCTATATCCCTATTCTGTGAAGTCAATTTTGTGCTGCAATGGAAGCAGGAAGAACATCAAAATATACCTTTATGGCCTCAATTAATTTAATCTGTACAAGGGAGTTCCATCCCCCAGTCTGAAGGGAGCCATGGAGTTATTACAAGGGGTCTGTCTCATTAAATGAGTCAGTATAATAAATATACCTTCTGTAGAGTGAATAAATAATGTGTCTCACATATATTATTGCTATTTTTCAGATGCATGTAGATACTTTAGAGACTAATAAAATACCAAGTCATTTAAAAATGTTACTGAATTCAAAATGCCTTTTTGCCATTATGGATTTTACTAACAGCAACACTACAAAGATATGTCAGGGGACAACTCTATGAATTTTTTAAAATATTAAATAGAAATCCCCATACTCAAAAAAAGTAGAGACCTCTTATGATGATAAGCCTCCAGCTAAACTCCTCCTTTGAAACCTGATCCTGACCCTGGTCTCAAAAGCAATACCAGTGGCCAGCAAGATCTAACAATCTTACCAATCTGGAAAGGGTTCAATCATGAACCCACTGATGGGCTGTGGGTCTGTCCACTAAGGACCATTATTGCTCAGTATAAAGGATATCTAGTTTTAAATTAATTTAGAATATAACCAGAGGACTGGTTGGAAGCAGAAGGCTGGCCATCAGCAGGCACCATGGTAGAAAAATGTGTCCCTGAAGTCAGAGGATTGGGGTTCAAATTTGGCCTTTGACACTCTGTAATGTTGTGCACATCACTTAAAGTCTTTGATCTCAGTTTCTTCATCTTTGAACATATTAGATGATTTCCAACACCCCTTTCAGTTAGAAATTCCTTGTGGAGAAGCTATAGTCTACGTTGGTTGAGGAAGCACCCAAACAGACAAAATCAGAAAGCCTGAAATGTCAAATGATAAGCATGAATATTCTTAGAGGATCCATATGTTTTGGGATGTGGCGCCTCCCAGTAACACAGATGAAAACCTTTCAGAGTATCTTTGAGACTTTCTGTGACCTAAAAGTTCACCATCCTACATTTATCTTATCCCTAGAGCCAGATTATTCCCCTGATAACAAAGAAATAATCTGTTGCTGGACCCATGCTCAAAACCATTTTTTGAGTTTGCTAAGACCTGCCAAGGCTAGTATTTCACTATTTTGATCTTTAAGAATCCAGGTGCACCTCCATACTATGATGGCTCTCTAGAGTAGGAATTTAGTAGTGGCACAAAAAACTGAAAACCTAAAAACCAGCTAAAGCTTTCAAAACCACTAGGAGGACTTTCTTTGTCATGCGAGATATGAAAGTACTATGAGCATACTTCCTGGGGAAAACCTGGAAAAAAAATCATTGGTGGAAAAGGAAGGAACCCTTTGTGTCATTGTGAGGCTCAAGCCTCCAGATCAATTCAGTTAAATTAAGGGAACATATCAGATACCTTTTATGGACAAACAGTGCTCTGGGCATACAAAGACAAAACAAGGAAGCAGCCCCTGTGTATGATGCTAGGGATTCTACCTTGGCTAGAGGGAATTGGATGCTTACAACATGTTCAGAGATAAATGTGCTTTGAAAAGAAAGAGTGCTAGCTTTGGAATCAGAAGGTTTGAGTTCAAATCCAGCTATATTACTTCTTGCGTAGAGAAGTCACTGACCTCTCTGCTTTCATTTTCCTCATCTTTAAAATATTGATTTTAAACTAAGCCTCCTTCTAACTCAAAGATAGGGTCCTAGTACATAAATTCAAAGCATATACCACATTGTTTGTATGATATCATTGGTGTTAGCAAGACCTGATGAGAAAACTCCCTTCTTCAATGCAGATATGGCACCTCCTCTACAATTTATAATCTTAGAGCATTTCCTTGGGGCAAAGAGAGGTAAAATAACTTGCTTGGATTCATTCAGCAAGTGGGTGTCAGATGTAGGAGCCAGGCTCAGATCTTGCTGACTCTGAGGTCAGCCTTCTTTATCCTATACCACATTACCCTTATCTATGCAAAGTTATTTCAGGATGGAACTACTAATGAGGGGGAGGGGTGAGTCAGAACAGGTTTTATATATATTTTATCCAAGGTCAGTATGTATCAGATTGGGGGGGGTGGTTCTATTCATTTAATTGGGGGGTTCAACTGACATATGGAAACCAGATCACTAAGTCTTCAAGAAGAGAGAAAAGATGGTTGGGGGTATCAGTCAAAATGTTAATAGAATGAAAGGCCCACAGATACCTTTATGTAATAACTACTCTCTTGACCTAATTTTTAAAATACCCTTTCAAATTCAGGTTCCTATGACTACATTCGTACATAAAGGAAAGTTTTAAATCATCTGTAGTCTTATTAGTTAATTCCAACTGCTAGAGATTTAACAAACTGACATTTAGAAAGAGAAGTCAAATCTTTTCTATTAGAAGTCTCTCAGTTGAAATCAGTGAGAGGCATCTGTAGGAAACTCTTATCCCAAGGATTATTGTCATGTGCCTGATATTCCAACAGGGTTTAGAAATTCCATCCAGATCACATCAGGCTGTTCATACCATCTCTCAGCTTAGTAATTCTATTGAAAACATACATGACCAAATTTAAGAGTTGTTAGTGTTATAAAAGTGACATGGGCTTTCATTTACCTACCCCTAGTTTCACAAACAGATTTCTATGACAACCATCATTTTGATCTTGCCACTCAACTGCTTGGCCAATTGAGCCATTTTGCAAAGCTTTTTCACAAAATGAATGCACTGAAACCTGCTATATCAAAATATGTTAACAGTAACTATGATGGCATTAAAAACAAAAAACAAAAAATACTAAAAATCAACAGAATGTTAGCAATTGTAATGACCAGTCTTGGAGATGAGGAAATTCACTTTTCCTTTCCTTGGATTTGGGGGGCATCATGAGCACTCAGTGTTGCATATATATTGACAAACACAGTGGATGTGTTGGCTGGTTTTGTTGAAGTGTTATTCTTTGTTAAAAAGGAAGACTCACTGTTGTAGTTTATTAATATCATAGGATTATAGGTTTTGAGTTGAAAGAATTATGAGGTTATCTAGCTCAAAACCAACTGAGACCCAGAAAGATTAAGGGACTTGACTAAGGTCACACTTTTTTTGAAAGTTGATGAGTTCTTAGAATGCATTAAAGGAAGAATAGCTCTCAGGAATTGGAAGTAATAATACTCAAACTGTACTCTGGTTTGATCAAACCATATTTGACATATTATATTCAGTTCTGTGAACCATAAATAAGAAGGGCATTGCTTAGATGGGTAGTATAGTTAGTAAGGCAGCCAAGAGAGTTAAGTCTTTTAGTCTATGCCATGTTAGTAATAAATAGAAGGACCAGTGTTATTTTGCCTAAAAAAGGTAAAGAGTTTGAGGGTGAGGAGGAAAGACAGGGTTTAGCTGATTTCAAGTGTTTATAGGGTTGCAGTGACAAAGGTCATACAAGCATTAAGCAGTAGTACCAGGATATAAACCCTGACTTCCTGATTCCAAGCTAGATCTTTTTCCACTCTACCATACTAACTCAGTATAGACACACACATCTAGGGCAACTCTGGGCATAATGTTTTGTCCATAACACATAACTCTACACCATAGATTTAATGATCATGTCCATAGGCACAGAGCTGTGGAATAGCTTTCTTTGCCTTGTAGCGACCAAGAAATGGCATTATTTGACATATCTGAGTCTCAGATTTACACATATAAACAATAGTGGGTTTTTTAGTTTATTTGTTTCTCATCCCCCATGCCAAGCACAGTGCTATCTCTAGAGTAGCTGCTTAATGAACACCGGTCAAATTGTTCATCTTTAGTCATAAAATGCTTATACTCAGTCTTCAGACTGCCTGTCAAGATAACTGATAAATTAGTAAGCATTTTTTTAAGTTCTTCTTCTGTGCTAGGCACTAGACAAAGGTATTGAATAAAACCGAAAGTAGAGATTTTCTGTTTCAAGTTAATATTCCTTTCTCGGGCAAGGCTTTTGGCCATTATTATATGGCGAATACCAGATTAGCTACACAATTGATCTAATTTATCATTTAGGAAATAGTTATTACAACTGAAAAAGTAATTTGACTGAAAACCATCAATTCAATGGTTTGTACCAAGAAAGCCCTTGTCTGTGATAATCCAACCAGCATTGACTGCTTTACCTTAGAAAATGCTGAATAAATTTTACTTAGTTCATCTCTCTCTCTCTCTCTCTCTCTCTCTCTCTCTCTCTCTCTCTCTCTGTCTCTCTGTCTCTCTCTCATACACTCACACAAACACACACACACCTGATTAAAGTTAGCAAATGGATGAACAGGTCTATTATTTTCAGAATATTTTCTAAAGCTAGTACTGTAAATTTCATCGTAATGCATGAAATGTACATGGCCCTGGTGATATGGAACACATTATTTCTGAGGATATCTTTTAACATCTAAAAATTGAAATGAAATGCAAAATGCCTCTGTTCCTTGACTCAGTGATTGGAGAACTACTTATCATTTGTTGCTGGCCCCTCTTTCTATGATACCTCAGCCTGCAATTCCACAAAACAGATAGCATCCCCTTAAAATGTCATATGCTTTTTTGAAAATCAAATGCATTTAGATTTCTTAAATACAATTTAAATGTAACTATGGTGTAAATTGGATTGCCCAAAACATGTGCACAATACTCCCCAGAGAATATGAATCAAAATCAGATGAGAATTGATCCAAAATTGCATCCTCTTTGGCTGTTGTTCTCTCATAATAGCTCATATACACCCATGGTATATAAGAATGTGTAGTTCATTATTCAGCTTATGGTCATATTTAAAAGAGGGAGAAAAGAGGATAGAGAAAAGTGATCTCTTCTCTAAGTCCCTCATCTGAATAAAGAATAATCATGATGTATCTATATGTGTCTGGAACATAGAATGTCCTTAATAAACCTTGTTGAATGGAATTGAAATGCATAGCACATGAAGGTTTACACATCATTTTCCAGACAGGATTTCACTTGTTCTTCAAAATAATTTCCCCACCCATTGCCACCTGCCTCCTCTCATCACTGAAAATTGACTCTGGAGTGGAAGGCCCTCAGTTTACACCCTACCTCTGACACTCTGTGTGATTTGGATCAAATCCCTTAGCCTCCCTGGACCTCAGTTTCCTTATCTGTATTGAGAGACTTGGTCTATGGGGCTTTTGATGTCTCTTCAACCTCTACATCTCTGTTCCCTTAAACCTATGAATAATCCTCTCTATTCCACTCTGATGGAGGTAGTATAGGTGTTATCATCCCTAATTCCCATATTTCATATAACAGCAACAACCAAGTTAAGCCTCAGAGAGTTAAAATGACTTGCATGATATCACATGAGCTAGTAAGCATTAGTGCTGGGATTCAAACTCGGTACTCCAAGTCTAGCAATCTTTGTACTACAGCACATTACCTCTCAAATCTGGATCTTTATATGAATCATAAGAGATTTAAAAGTATCTGGTTGTGCAAGGGATTGTTAAAAAAAAGTCTTAAAGAAAGAAAGAAAAAAACAATTGGCCAACAACACTGGAGCAAACAGAAAATGGTGAATTGAGAGACGTCTTGTAGATATGACCTCAGAAAGCCAAGGGCATTAGAAGAAGGGCGAAATCATTTTTGGTTTGCACCCAAAGCCCTTGCATTGAAAAGCTGATAGGGAGGTAGAGAAAAAGGGAGGGAAGGAGAAAGAGAGAGAGGGAGAGGGAGAGGGAGAAGGAGAGAGAAGCTCCACCTTATTAACTATGACACTCTAGTTAGAATTTTCAAAAATTGTTCCTTGGATGGGCACTATGGAAAGAGAAATCTTTAGCTCTTTCTATTCTGCTTTGTCAGAACTACTTCCTCTGCAGTTGCATTGATCAGCTCATACTGCCTGTCCTCATTTGATAGCAAAATCTTGAATATAAATATATCATGATCATTAAAAAATCTATCCTAAATTATTTTTTTAAATAAAGTCACATCTGATTTTTGGTAGGGAAGCTTTTAAGTATGAAAATGAATGTTGCCCAAGCATATTTTTATGTCATCGAGATAAAGGATGATTCCTACTTGGAGAATAAAACTTGAACCACTCCTATTAGAAGCTTGTTAGCAGGCTGTGACTCCTTTTATTTGGAACCTTTGAAAACACCAACCTGCACACAACCAGGAAAAAAATCAATTTTCTACATTTTGAAAAGAGCACCTGGTTGTCAGCTTGGCCAATGTTCTGAACTCCTCTCTGAAAGTAAAATACTCTGTTAGCCTGCAGAAGTTACATGTTGCCTTTATGGATGGTCTAAAGGTTTGGAGTCTTGGGGATTTAGAGTGTCACTAGGATGAAACCCTATTAGGGAAAATACATTAATAGCCTTCACTGTGGTATTGTTAGTTGTACATTTGAAAGCTGCAAAATAAATCATCATCAAATACCCTCTATTAATAAACATTCTTTTTAATGTATCAGTGACCCTTAACAAGCTCAGAATCTAATATGCTGACATAACACAGGAAATTGATTTATTCTATCTCATATTTTCTCAAGGCTTTTTATATTCCAAGACTTCAAGGATGTGTGTTTTCAGTGGTGTGGTTACATATTCTCCTGGTGCTGATTGCAGCCCCTTCCATTTACTCTTTAGTAGATTAGCTTTGTGAGTTTCTAGTGTTGGAAGAAATGTGTCATCTAGTAAAGCCTTCTAAGGATAACCACTCTCCACACCTAGGCAGGCTGATAGTCAGGTGGAAAATACAAATTGTAATTGCTGGGCCATATTTGAAGCTGGTATTCTGTTTTGGTATACCAAGGTCATGTTCATCTTGGTACCCCAGCAAAGCCTATAGTCAATTTGAATTTCCTAAGAGAGTCCATGGTCACCTCTATATTACAATGATGACCCTAAGATGCTGTATGGAAGATTTAGATATGGAAGGTGATCATCTAATCCAATCCCCTTATTTTTAAGTCTGGGAAACTGAGACCCAGAGATGTTAAAGGATTTGTCCAAATCGCACATAGGCTGTATGGTATGATAGATGGAAATATAACTTTAAAAACAGGTAACAAACCATGACTATGGTTATTACAAAAGCCAAGGGAAGAGAAGGTATCAAGAAGGAAGGAGCAGACAACAATGTCAAATGCTTCAGAATTATAAAACTAGAAAGAAGGAGGAAAAAGTCAATGTATTTGGCAGTTAGTGAGATAGTTTTTGATAAAAACTAGAATCAAGTCACACAAATCAATCCATTTAAGATAGTAATTGGAAAAATTTTCAAATAACGTTTGATAAAATTCATAATAATAACTTCCATTTCTCTAGCATTTTAAAGTTTATGAAGGATTTTACATATATTATCTTGAGTGTCAAAACAACAGCACAACACTATGAAGTAGATATGATTATTCCTATTTTATGGATTCAGAAACTGAGGCTGAGAAATTGAGTAACCTGCACAAGGTCACTCAGTTGGTATCTAAGAAAAAAAACTAAAAATAAATCCTTCCTGACTCCAGGTTCAGGATTTTACCTATTACCTTTCCATGTGCCTTACAACAGATTGCAATCAATTCTCTATTCCAAAAGATGTGACTTCTTTTGTTGGTGCAGCACAGTTTAGCTCTAAACATGTTATTTCTCATATATTACTTTCTGAATACATTACTGACAAATCTCATTTATAAATAACAAAACTTCCCTAATCTGCTTTTTTGGAAGAACCCAAGTGGTCAACGTGAGCACTGAATCAGCTATATCGCTCTCTAGTACCTCAACGACCTCCAGATGCTCTGATTGAAAGCTCAAAGTAGATTCTGCTTCATGTTGATTCACCCAAAGAGGATGCCTAAGTCAATTGACCCCAAAGTAGCAGCTGTAAAATGAATATGAGGTGGCCCAATGAAGTATGTGTGATAAATGATCTGACGGTGGGACTGATGGGTTATATCTTACCCTCACCATCAAAAACCAATCATATATTTGTCTCAAAAACAACTGTCCTTACATCTTTCAACATTATCCCACTTTCCCTTGTCCTATCACTGGCCTCCCCCTGGCTTCCCAGGGAGTGTAAGCCTCAGGACTGTAATAATTCAACCATACCCAGGCATCTGAACCAGTTATAGGGGTAAAACTCCACAAGTGTGGTCACCCCCTCCCTCATCATCCTTGTTGATCAATTCTGTATGCTAGAGAAGTGGCTGAAATGTGAGAGACACAATGCGTCTCTCTCTCTTTCACTCTCTCTCTCTCTCTCTCTCTCTCTCTCTCTCTCTCTCTCTCTCTC
>NW_027187359.1:24007933-24031365 GCF_028583685.1 Petaurus breviceps papuanus | reverse complement strand
TCTCTCTCTCTCTCTCTCTCTCTCTCTCTCTCTCTCTCTCTCTCTCTTTCTCTCTCTCTCACACACACACACACACACACACACACACACCACAATCACTTTCAATTTTTTGATTGGAAGGAGAGAGAACAAAATGATAAAGAGGCATGGATGGGTTGACATTATTTAATCTTTACCCCCCCCCACTCCACCTCTCTTCTGAACTGCTTTATTTCTGTTTCAAAGACCATTATTCTTTTAATCATCCAGATTTGCAAGCTAAATTTCATCCATGACTCTTCACAGTCCCTTGTCCCACACAAATATCTAGTCAAATCTAGGAGAGACAGCCTTGACAGAGCAAGAGGAAGGGGAAAGGGAAAGGAATGAGCATTAGCGACCTTTATGTTCCAGGCATTGTGCTAAGTGCTTTATAAACCTTATCTCACGAAAATCCTGAAAGATAGATGCTATTACCAACTAAATTTTGTTGAATAAACTGAGCAAATGGAACAAAGTAACTTGTCCAGGGTCACATAGCTAGTAAATATCTAAAGCTAGATTTGAATTCAAGCTTTCCTGACTCCAGATGTTCTATTTATTCTGCCATCTAGCTGCCTATGAATTGAGGTCAGTGAAAGAATCAGATGATGGATTTGAACCAAGATCCTTTAAACTGGTATTTTTTCTATAGAATCACATACAATGTTCTATTAAAATCTTCCAATGGCACTTCACTGACATTAAGTACAAAGGCTATGCAAGTGGAGTACAATCTCTGTTAGTTTCCAACAATTATACTCACTGTTGCTGTTGTTTTCATTATCATTATTTTGGCAAGGACTTCAATTTCACTGGTATAAGACGCTACTAGTGTGGAAATTTCCATTACTAATGGCATCAGTAGCTACTTTGATAATTTCATCTTACAAAATTGCCCAGGGACCTAAGGAGTTAAGGAACTTGACCTGGTGGGACAAATAATATCTGTCAAAGATAAGGCTTGAACCCAGATCATTTCTGACTCCTAAATTTTCTCTCTCTCCACTATTCCATGTAACAATAATGATAGTTAAAGTCTATACAGCACTTTAAGGGACAGAAACCATTTTGTATATATCTTATTTTCAACAATCTAGAAAAGTAGGCTTATTATTATCCCCATCTTATATATGTGAAAAAATGAGTCTCAGAAAATTTAAAAGCATTGTTCTTGGTCAAAGAGTAAATAAGTGTCAGAGATGGGATTCAAACTCAAATATTGCTGATTCAGTTAGCATGGTTATATGACTTCCTCCAGCTCTGCCCAGCATCAGATAAGAAGGAACAGAGGGAGGAGGGGGTGAGAGTAATCATGTGCTGAGGTTTGGCAAAAGATGAGAATGGGAAGAAAGACTGATAAGTAGAGAATAGTGTAGCATTGAATTGACTAACCATAGGGATGGGTTTGCAGTGGAATGAAAGTCTGAGTAGTGGTAGAAAAATCCTGAGGGGTGAAAGTGGAGCTGTCCATGAAGGCACAGAATGGTTTTAGGAATGATGTGGCCTAAAGAGAGAGGAAATGATAGGAGCTCATGGTTATAGATAGGGATATCATGATTTTTGAATAAAGTAGAAGATATGTGAGTAATGGTGTGATTCAGGGTGTGACCAACTCTATGTGTATCTGAGGTGGAGCAATGGTATAGATCCTTGGATTTAATGAGACTAAGAAATAAGGAAACTAGGGATAGAAGGATAAAGGCAAGAGGGGCTTTCTGAATCTGGTCCTTTTCTATATTTTTTGTTCATTTATATGGTAGCTAAGTGGTGCAGTAGATTAAATGCTTGACTGGGAATCAGGAAGACCTGAATTTGAATTCTACCTTGGAGACTTGTTAGTTGTGTGACCCTGGGCAAGTCACTTTACTGCTCTTGGCCTCAGTTTCCTCACCTTTAACATGCGGGTAATATTGGCATCTGATCACAAAGTTGTTGTCGGGATCAAATGAGATCATGTATTGAAAATTGCTTTCGAACCTTTCAGGCACCATATGGATGTTAGCTATTGACATCATCATCATCAATATCATCATTATCATCATCATTATCACTTTGTTCTTTGTCTTCTTGAATTACTCAATCCCAAATTAAATCTCAAAGGGGAAAAGAAATTACAAAATGGCAGCCTGGGGAGCATATATAGAAGGGGGAAAAGGAAGGTAGTCAATTTCATTGAGTTAGTTGTGTAGATGATAAATTATAAGACTCTTGAAAACATCAGGTAACCTAAGCTACTGCCCATAACCATAAGTTCAGGTATTGCTACATAAACCATCAAATCAGGTGCTTAAAGTCAATTCAGACTCAATGTCAGGATATTTTTTCCTTACAATTGGTGTCCTGCCAAAGTGGAATGGTTTGCCTTTAGAGATAATAAGTTCTCTGTAAGTGGAAGTATTTGAGAAAAGGCTATATGATTTTTGACTGAATATGTTGTAGAGTTGATTCTTATTCAAGGATATGTTGGACTTTTATCACAGTTCAGCTTTGGAAATTCCATGATGCTACTATTCTATATTGAAATACAGGTGATAATTAGATAATGCTGAGTGAGTAAAGGCCAAGGGGATAAAATGTGAAGCTTCGAGAATCCAATGCTGTGTGGTTGTTGTTGCTTCCAACAAAATCTGAAACTTAGATAAAGCTAGTCAGGGGAAGATAGCCATCTAATCTCTAATAAATATGAAAAGAATGACAATTGGCAAGTCACTTAACTTCTAAGCCTCTTGCAACTATGTAAGACTCCTCCTGTTAAGTTGTATCAAAGGTGAAATGTGGAGAGTATCCCTACAAGGATGAAATCACAAATCACTTGTGCCTTGACATATCATAGAACTAAATGTCTGGAGAATCATTGAACCATTTGAATCTGGATGGATCTTAGGGACCATATAGGCATTTAGCTCCACACTTTATTTTAAAACGAGAGAACTGAAGCCCAGAAACATTAAATGACTCTCCCAAGTCACAGGTGGCAGAGTCAAGAATTAACATTGTTTGATTCTGCATTCCATCTTCTTCCCACTTAACCATGCTGCCTCATAAATTAAATGCGGCAGTTGAAAATGAGGAATACATTGGCACTCGAAACAGTACTTGCACTTATCTATTTTTGGAAATATTTCTCACTAACACAATCATTCTAAAATCTGACAAGCCCACTTCTTGTCAATTCTCCAGGAACTATATGGTGTCCATCCTCAGATCAGTCTAGAGAAGTACCCATGATGGGTGGTCTGTCTATAGGTAGAATCACATTATGCTGGCAAGTAAATAGATCTGCAAAGGAGAGATGATTTCTAGGAGATGATCACATCAGTGAACATCAGGATTCAGTCTCAAAACCTCCAATTATACTACAGAACGCCAAATTTCTTCCTAAATAACACTTGAGAAATGGGCTTACTAGTGACACTGATGATAGGGATTTCAGGTTCAAAATTATTTCCCTTCTCAGGCATATTCAACAATTTAGATCTGAGTTCCCTAAGAATTCAGATGTATTCTATGAAGCTATAAATGGAATAACATAAAATTTATCCATATGTCTCAACCATCCCTATTATACCATGTCATCATTATAATTGTGAGCATTGATTTTCTCAGTCTGACTTATAAGATTGAGCTGATGAGAAGGTGGACACTTCATTAGGTTCTGCAGGGGGTTTCAAATCTGAGATAATGAATTATTTTCAATGCCTTTATGGAATGACATTTCCTTAAGTGTATATATGCATTTTATCATCTTGCTTACAATGTCTACATAGTATTGATGATAATGTTCTAATATTAATCAACAATAATAGTTATAATGATGCCTGATTGAACATTGCCTTCTATTAGAGGCACTAAACATATTTAAATATGTTAAATAATAAACACTTCTAGGTGAAGAGCATAGCCATTTAAATTTCACCAGCAATGTTCAGAATTGGCAGCGTTTTGCAGAAATAGGAATTCAAAATCCTCCCATTTTCTTTTAATCACTGGGAGATATTCATAAAGGCTTCCTGCTGTGGAATACAAAAATGACTAATTTAAGGCTTTCTACAAGAAAACTCCTACCCAAGCCATCAGCAAGAATTGATGGGTTGGAATTCTCAACCATAAGGCTATGTCTTGTGAAAAAAATAGAGAGAGAGAAATATTGCTAAATATTAGAGCTATATATTTGTATGGAAATCCATGAACTTTAAAGAAAGGGAAATCCATAGCAAAGAGCATTTGGATGAGAAAAAAAGACAACAGACTACTCTGCCAGGTGGAAGACATGGATGATGACTTCCTAGCACAGATTACAAAACAGACACAGAAATAAACTATAGCATTGAGGTAGGTTTTAGTTACCCAATTGTTCATTGTGAGTCGCATTCTCCTATAGGCAGATCATCTTGTCTTCACTTGCCTTAATAACAATTACATGTCACAAAAGCCAGAAGAAACAAAAAAGGACTTATTCTGGACTTAATTCTGATCAATAAACATGAACTGGTTGGTGAAGGAGAAATTACAGATTTCAAAATACAGAAAATACACATTCTCTAGACATTAGAAAAAATCAGAAGTCAGAAAGAGGAGAGAATGGAATTCCATGGCCTATGACATTAAAAAGATGGAAGGGAGGGAGAGAGGAAGGAAGGAAGGAAGGAAGGAAGGAAGGAAGGAAGGAAGGAAGGAAGGAAGGAAGGAAGGAAGGGAGGGAGGGAGGGAGGAAGGAAGGAAGGAAGGAAGGAAGAAAGGAAGGAAAGAAGGAAAGGAAGGAAGGAAGGAAAGAAGGGAGGAAGGGAGGAAAAAATTAAAAATGAGAAACAGAAAGAAAGTAATTGTGATTTTAGAATTTCTAAGTATCTCAATGAGGAAAAAAATGGGGGAAGATACCCACAGATACTGATATGGATTCTCAGGGAGCTTCCCAATAAACAAAAGGTAGAAGTAGGGTGACAATGGACGATGAATACAAAATAGCAGAACAAGTCCATAAGGGTCAGAAAACATATAGCCTAGAGGTGTCTGGGGAAAACACCTGGACTTTTTTTTTCCTTTTTGCAGGGCAATTGGGGTTGTGACTTGCCCAAGGTCACATGGCTAGTTTTTGTGTTAAGTGTCTAAGGCTGGGTTTGAACTCAGGTCCTCCTAACTCCAGGGCCAGTACTCTACTCACTGTGCCACCTAGATGCCCTTGGACTTTTTTAAAGCTAAGTTCAGGGCATATATTTGAAAGAATAAAACTATTACTTGGGAAAGAATAATGTTAAAAAGAAGGGAAATGAAAGCAGACAAAACTATTTTGCTTCAGTTTCCTCTCAAGGAAAATTTTAAGAAAAGAAGCTGTAGAACAAACATCATTAAGAGAAAGAAGAGACAAAAACTAATGAGAGAATAATAATGCCCTCAGAACAGTTATATGTGCTCAAGTCACCAGACCTTGAACCAAGACCAGGTAATGAAAGAATAGTCAGATACGATTTCTGAACTATTGTCTGCAATCTCTGGAGAAGCAACACATTTGAGAAAAGAGACAGGTATTATAGGAGTGGAGATGAACAACTGTTATACTGACTGCTGAAAGGGAAAAGGTGCATTCCTAGAGCAATAGATTTAGAGACAGAAGGGGCCATAGAGATCTTGTAGTCCAATGCCCTCATTTTAACATTGGGTAAATTGAGCCTCAGAAAAGCTGAATTCATTATGTAAAGTAGTAAAGCCAGGATTTGAATCATATTCAGTGACGACAAATTCAGTCCTTTTTCCACTACATGTGTTTCACTAAGTTATTGTAAGTGGCCCATCTCAATAAACGACAATATAAGAAATCAGCAGAAATATCTCATGTAGACTAAATGTCATGCATTCATATATATCTATATGTGAATACATATATATATATACACACATATTAAATGCTTAATAAATATTTATTGATTAACTGATTTATAAAGTGGTCTGGCTTTTAGAGGCTCAAGGAGTGGTGCTCTGACAGTTCCTAAAAAGTTGAGAAAAGATATGGACCCAGTGACAGACTCAATGACTTAGTCAGAAATTGACTTGGTTAAGTTAAGAGAGGCTCAGTTAGGTTGGCCAGAGGGTGATGCATTATTTAAATCAGAGATACACTCAAAGATTATCCACCAAACTGTAGAATAGTTAAATCTTCATTAGTGGAGGACGTGCCCACACAGATGAGATCATAGATCCTTGGAATCATGCATTTGCTGTAATGAAAGAAATATGAGTTCACATCTAGCTTTTAAAACCATTTCCAACCTGATATACATATGCTTTTCTAGGTTTATTACATATGAAGACCCTTCTATGATAAACTGTCTTTTATGGCCCTTTATGGAACAAATAGGTCTTACTGCTCTGCGTCACATTCAGCACTCCACCATCTCTCAATTGTGCTGTCTATTTCTTACCCCCCAGCATTCATTTCCTTGGTCCCATGCTCCTCAATCCAAGCCCAAAATGTCCCACTCAAAATGTATCCATTCTTTCTACTGTGCTCTTTGGAAAGCATGCTCCAAACATGCTTTTATCTTAAACTTTTTTCTCTTTCATTCCTTCCATCTTCTTTCACTGACAAAGACCTGACTTCTTTCTGATAATATGATACCACAGGATACACTTTCCAGCAATGATTTCATTTTCATACATGACCTCCTGAATGGTTTTGGCAGAGAAAACAGATATTCCTTGCTCTCCATTGCCCTTTCTAGGCTCTCCCTCTATGACCATCACTCAATAATCTTTCTTCCTCTGAGGTTCACTCAATCCATATTTATCAACTAACCAAGATTCTAGTAGCTGTTATCCATTGACCTCCAATATATTCCTCTTCCTTCCTTGGTGAATTCAACTCCAGTTTTACAGTCTTTCTTTCCTCCAAAACTGCTGTCATATTAGTGTACTGTTATCCCTTCCATGTTGTGGGGGTTAGGGGCACATTGCCCCTGTAATCTGGAAAATCTGCTAAAAAAAACTTTTTTCTTTCCCTTTGTACAAGAGAAGTCTGATTTTTTTCTTTTTCTTTTATGGGGTGTTTACAATACTTTATCATTACAATGTTTTATCATTTGATCCTATCTCAGCAATATACTTTCCAGAGATGTAAAGATGGTAAGGTTGACATGCATAATGCAAAAGCAAGCTCAGTGTTTGGGAAGCTCCAAAGGAAAGTGTGGGAGAAAAGAGATATTAGACTGCCTACCAAACTGAAGGTCTACAGAGTTGTTGTGCTGACCTCCTTGTTGTATATGTGTGAAACCTGGCCAGTCTATCAGCACCATGCCAGGAAATTGAATCACTTCCATTTCAATTGTCTTAGGAAGATTCTGAAGATCACCTGACAGGATAAAGTGCCAGACACTGAGGTCCTTACTTGAACTAAACTGCCAAGCATTCAAATTCTGCTTCAGAGAGCACAACTCAATGGGCTGGTCATGTTGTTTGAATGCAAACCATACGCTTGCCAAAAAGACTATTTTATGTAAACTCACACCGGGCAAGTATTCACAGAGTGATCAGGAGAAGCAATTTAATGACACTCTCAATGTCTCTCTTAAGAACTTTGGAATTGATTGTGTGACATGGGAGACACTGGCACAGGACCACTCAATATGGCACACCCTCATCAGAGAAGGTGCTGTGCTCTATGAGCAAAGCAGAATTGAAACAGCTCAAAGGAAACTCAGGATGTACAAATTTGGAGAATCCACCCCAAATGTTCGCACAGACTATTTGTGACCAACTTGTGGTAGAACATTCTGAGCTCGTATTGGTCTGACCAGCCACAGTTGGACACAATGAAACTTGACTCTAGCATAGTGATGTCATTTTGGTCCTCTTCAAGAACAAAGAACAACCGAACTGACCAACAGTACCTTGTTGTAAAATTTGGGCAAAATATTGGGTCATGAACTCAGTGTCATCTGTTGACCTTCATGTGTCATCTGAGGCTTGCACAAAACTCCCCCCCCAATTAATTTCATATGCCAACCAGTGATATATCAAAACCATGATGGTGAAAGTTGCAATGAAGGAGGGATAACTGCACTTCTGCATACATACTTCCTCAAACATCTTATTTTCCCAGTCCTTCCACTTACTCATTTCCTATGACCTACTCCTCTACCCCACTGCAGCTTTACATAGAAAGGGTCATGTCCCCAATTTTTTCATTACCCACAAGTGTGCCACCTCCATGTTCAAGAACTCTGAAATTATTTTCTTAATCGTATTTTATCAGCCCATATTTCCCTCTGCTTTTCTGCCCCAATTGATCTTCTTGTTCACTGTGACTTCTAATCCCTCTACACCTCAGTTCTTTCCCAGCCTATCACTCCTGTACTGGTTATATTTTTATCTTTTCTCCATCTTGACCTCTTGGTGAACAAGTTCAAATCTATATTCTTTTCTTTTCTTTCTTCCTTATTTCCTTATCCTATTACCAATATTGCCCTGCTAAGCTCCTACTTTGGTTTATTGCCACCATCTGTTGCCTTCACTTCTATTCATGTACTGCTGAATGAATCTAGACAAACAGCTACAACAACAAAAACCATAAATCCATGTTGACTGGGCCTACTACAAATTTATTTTATATAATCTCATCTGTGTCCCTTAATGTGGCAATGCAATCATTTAATAGCTGGATAATTGATTTACTATCCCACTCACCATAGAAATTTTCCCAACCTTTTCATCCCTCCTAAGACTTCCCATGGCTCTTCCTTCTGCAAAGCTCTCAGCTGAGAACTTTGCATCATATTTTGCTAATAAAAATGAAAATAGTCACTGAAACCTCCTTCCTTCCCCCTTTTCTTCATCTCACATCACACAGATGCCTTCTGCCATTATTTCTTCTATTACCCTTGTTGTAATGAAGGGGTTTGTCACCTTTCTTGCCAGAGCAATTCCTTCTAAATATGGTAATGCTATTCCATCCCATCTTCTCCATCAGTGTACCCTTTCTAGTATCCTCATTCTCTCATAATCTTCAAAATATTCCTTTCTATCAACTGCTTCACTATGACCTAGATATAAACTATATTTCCTCCAGTCTCAAAGTACTATCACTTGATATATCTATTCATGCAGACTAGCTGTCATCCTGTATCTGTCTTCCCTTTTGTGGCTAGACTCATTGAGATGGTAACGTCATTAATTCTTCCACTTTTTTCCTTCTGACTCTTTTTTTAACTTGAAAGTATGGCTTTCAGCTACATCATTGCAATGAAACTGCTGTCTCCAAAATTAATGATGATCTCTTAACTGGCAAATGTGTTTTTTTCTAATCCTCTCCCTTATTGACCTCTCTGTAGCCTTTGGCATTGGCAGTCACCCTCTTTTTTCTGATGCTTTCTTCTCTAAAGGTTTCCATGACACTGCTCTCTTTTTCGTTACCTTCTACCTTATCTTACCACATCTTAAGCCTCTTTTGCTGGTCCTTCATCCAGTTCTCTCCCACTAACTGTAAATGTCCCCCAAATCTCTTTCCTGGTCCCTCTTCTCGTCCCCTTCTATACGATTTTACTTGGGGATCTCATCAGCTCATGAATTTAATCATAATCTATATGCAAATGATTCTTAGATCTATTGATGCAATTCTAATATTTCTCCCAATTTCCAGTATCACATCTCCTACTGCCTATTGGACATTTGGATGGCCCATAGATATCTTTAAGTCAACATGTCCAAATCTGAATGCCTCTTCCCCCTGGAATCCTCTCTTCTTTCTAATTTCCCTATTACTGTCAAGGGCACTGTAACCTTCCAAGTGTCCAAGGGCACGACCTAAGTGTTATCATTAACTCTTTACCCTCTCTCATTCCCAAAATTCAATCTATTACCGAGGTCTGTCTATTTCACCTTTGTCTCATCTTTTGAATATACTTCCCCTTCCTCCTTTGACAGTGCCACCACTCTTACATAGACTTTTATCTCCTCAAACCAACAATAGCCTTGCAGTTTATTTGTCTACCTCAAGTCTCCCTCTACTTCAGTTCATCCTTGACTTAAGTCTTAAATTGATCTCCCTAAAGTATAGGTCTAGTCATGCTAAATCCTCCATCTCCTCCCACATTCAATAAGGTTCTCCATTACCTCTAGGATCAAACATAAAATTCTGCTTGGCTTTTAAAACTTCTCAGAACCTAATCTACTCCTGCCTCTATAGTCTTCATTTACATTACTCCCTTTACATAATCTAAGACCAGTAACACTGACCCTGATCTACCTCACCCAAGACATTGCATCTCCTAATGCCAGGTATTTCAATGAGTTATCGTCCCTGCCTGGAGTTTTCTGATTCCTTGTTTCCACCTACTGGTTTCTCTGGCTAGAATACCATCTTTTGAAAGAAGTTTTTTCTCAAACCCCTTTTATGGTAGTGCTTTCCTTCTGAGACTATCTCTAATTTATCCTATACATTACATATTTTGCATGTACATAGTCGTTTGCTATTTCTCCAATTTGATTGTAAACTCCTTAAGGAAATGGTTTGTTTTTGACTTTCTATGTGTCCCTAGTACTTAACACCATGACTGGGAGATGATAAGTGCTTAATAAATGCTTGTTGACTCAATTTAACAGAATATAAACTCCTTTAGGGCAAGGATTATCTTATGGGGGAAGGGAAGGGAATAAGCACTCATATAGGGATAAGCACTTTTTTTTTTCAAATATTACCTTCTTTCATGGTTATGACAACCCTGGCATGTAAGTGCTTTTGTTATCCCCATTTTACAGTTAAGGAAACTGAGGCAAGGTTAAGTGACTTTCCCAGAGTCTCAGAGCTAGGGTCTGGGGTCACATTTGAACTCAAGCCTCCCTGACTCAGCCCAGCACTTTATCCACTGCATCACTTAGCTGTCTCGTTTCATTTTTTTTATTCCTCTTGCCTATTACATTGCCTAAGCCAGAGTTGAATTTTAATAAATATTTGCTCATTGATTCATAATGGTTTACGTCTATGGATTTGCTAGCATCATATGAAAAGGTACAAAATGTATCTGTTCCTTTGTTTCATTTTAAAAGGAGCTATTCTCTAGACAATTAGGATCTACTGACAGAGGTATATAAATTGGCAAAGTTAAGGACCAGATTAGTAAATGAACAGTTAGTGGACAAAGAGGAAAAAAGGTGGTGATCCTCGCTACAAAACAATATAAGTTCACTGAGAATAAGTTTTTCGAGTCTTTCCTTTTCTTGACCAAGTTAGTAGTCTAGTAGCTCAAGGGAATACTGAAGACATAAAGCTTTGGAATTTCAGTGACACTTGACAAAGTTCCTTGCACTATCTTTGTGGACAATATGTAGGAGGTTGATAAGCTGGAGTGTACCCAGAAGAGGCTAGCCAAAATGTTGAAAGGTATTGAGCCCCTGTCATACAGGGATCAGGAGAAGCAACTGGTGATATTTAGCCTGGAAAAGATAAGGCTCAGTGGGAATATGATAGTTTTCTTCAAGTATTTGAAAGGAGAGGTTTGCTTCTAAAGGGCAGAGCTAGGAGAAATGGGGCAAGGAGAATTTATAAAGAGATAAATATAGATTTGATACAAAGAAAAATTTCTCAACTAGTAGAGGTATCCATAAGAAAAAAGAATGACTTGGGAGAAAATGGGTTCCCAAAAAGTAGCATCATTTCTCCCCTATCCAGTAAAGGCTGAGTGATCACTTTGTTGGGGAAAACAATTTGGATAATCTGAAGTCCCTTCCAAATCTGACATTCTGAGAAGCTATGATTCTACAACTTTTGATGTCACATTCAGCTCTGAGATTATATGATTTTATGATACTATGATTTTCTTTTTCCTTTACTATTCATTCACATATTCAACAAAAATGTATAGATGCTGTTATCCTTACGGTCCTATACTATACTATGTAGGAATACAAAGGTAAAGGGAGCACGAAGATATCAGTTATGTACAAAGACACACATATACGCACAAAACCTTCCTAAAAATTTAGAGTTGATTTCCCAAAATGAGATGGGCAACTCATTGGGGTCTCCCTCACTAGAGGTCATCCAGTAGAAACCATGATCCCCACACATGTCAGGGATGGTGTTGAGGAGATTATTAGTTAAGCACAAGCTTAGATTAGATGGTCTGAAGTCTCTTCTGATTCTGAGAGTTTATGATGATCTGGAGCTTGGGAAATTATTGGTTCCTCTATATCAGTTTCAGGGTACAAGTCAATTAGTAGGGGGGACCAGGTTTTACAGCATCTCAATGAAACAAATACAAAAGAATTTCTCCTGGTTTCTCACTAACCAGGGAACACAAATTTGCTTTTAATCCTGATATAACATTCTGAGTTAGGATGGTAAAAACCAGATTAGGCCTTAGGCATTATTTTAAAATATTTATATTAGTCGCTGTTCATGAAGACAGAAGCCAAGGAGTCTGAGCAGAGGAAAGAGCAGCAATGACCCTTTTTCCTGCTGTGCATTGAAGACATCAAAGTAGAAAGGTGGCAATGCGTGCTATTAGGTGCCAGAAGGAGATGTGTCTTTTTATGTATGGGAAGGTAGGAAGATGCTTTCAAAAACTCCTCTAATATCTAAGCAGTGTGATCTCAGGCAAAAAAGTATTAGTGATTCAGTTTTCCCACATGTAAAATCAGAAATGAATGGCAGCATAAAAGAGTGGCTAGAGGATTCACCTTAAAGTCAAGAAGGCCTGAGTTCAAATCTTGCCCCTGACGTTTACCAGATGAGACCAGGAACAAATCACTTTAACTCTCCTTGTCCCAGGCAGTTCTCTTAAGGAGAATCTTTACCAGTGAAGACAGTTTTTCACAATGGAAGTTCCTTACACTGATGGAATCATAGGTCTCAACTAGAAATAAATAATTTAAAAGAGGAGGAGAAGAACAGTACAACTGCATTATCTCTTTTACAGAGTGTTAGACTTGGAAAGAATCTGCCACAATGTGACCCTACCCTCAACTTTTTATTTAGTTTGGATTTTTGTGTGTTTTGTTTTGTTTTGTTGCTTTTTGAAGGCGGGAAGGCAGGGCAATTGGGGTTAAGTGACTTGCCCAAGGTCACATGTCTAGTAAGTGTTAAGTGTCTGAGATCCAATTTGAACTAGGGTCCTCCTGACTCCAGGGCTGGTACTCTATTTAGTGTGCTATCTAGCCACCCCAGACCCTACCTTCACCTTATCAAGATGAGATGAAGAGAGGTATGATGACTTAGTCAGGTAGCTAGTTTTGTCAGAGACTGAATCAAACTCTCTTGATTCCTGGCTCAAAAATATTACAACTATTCTGCAATTACTCCGCATGGTTGTCATTGGGATCAATGAGGCAAGAGATATTAAGACATGGTGAAATTTCAATAGTCCCCTATTCAGTAGGAATAATGATTATTATTGTTATTATTATCACTGGGCTTTTTTTTTCTTAGATTTCAAATTTTCTTAGAATTCAAAAATAAGAAAATACCCAGCCTTCCTATTTATCATAACATCAAATTCATTATGGTGATATAGCTAATAAAAAACATAGCAACATCTCATGCGCCTGTGTTAATTGGTACTCTCGCTCTCTTAGGCTTCATTTATAAAATAAGGGGACTGGACTGGACTAAATGATCTCTAAGGTCTTTGCAACCTCTAGATTCTATGATTGTATTAATTCCCATAAACTTCAAGGCCAAAGTCATGCAAAACCCTCTCCTTTATTGTTCCACAGTTTGGATGAATAACACAGAGCCCAGATAAGATTCTATTGCCCTGACTTCTACCTCTGAGGTCATTAACATGATTTATTATGAAGCGACAGGAAATTAGTTATTGAATATTTCAATACTGCAAAGAAATAATGTAATTCCATGGTTACTATGGAACTGCCACAGCTCAGAGTAACATGTAGCCATAGTAACAAGATGAGAATGTATTTCTTAAATGTTTAAATATTGCTTTATACTTCATACGCATTAAAGTATAGCCAATTCTTGTTATTTATAATTGAATTAATTTTCTGATTCATTCAGGGTCTGCTGTTCTCCTTTTTTTCTATTACCTTAATTTAAGAAGATGAGTTTAATAAGATTTCCTTTAGACTCTGATTATTAGAACAAAAACAGAGATTGAATTTGCAGAGAAAGAAATTGAAAGAGGGCCCTTTTAGTAACAACTAAAGATAATTAAACTCAGTAAATATTTTCAACTGGGCCTTAGTTCATTGTGTTTAATTCTAAGGCCAAGCATCTGAGTGATAGGTACAAAAGCTACTGTGGGGGCCCAAGGGCCACATAGGGAGATACAGATGTGGTTTAATGGACAGAACACAGGAGGGAAGAATAGAGTTTGAAACATATCTCTACTACTTACTATCTAGATTAGCATTTTCATGGAATCACAGAATCTCACAAAGATCTTCTGGTACTTGAATACAGTGATTATATCCCCTACTAAGTCTGGTATTTTCTAAGACAAATAAGCTTAGGCAAAGTTTTCCCCTTACCACTCCACCCTTAAACCCCAGTTTGCTCAGTTGAATTAGACTGAATGTTCTCTAAAGTCTCTACCAGCCCTCCATAATTTGTGATCCTATCAGTTTTCAGAACACCTTTGGCCCAGGTATGAATAGAAAGGTGTGGCCTCAATTCAGCCAAAAAACATGAGACCTTTTTGTTTTCTGTTTAGCCCACAGGAATAGAAGGAACAGGAGGAGGAAGAGAAGAAAGAGAAGAAAAAGGAGAAGGAGGAGAGAGGAAGGAAGGAAGGAAGGAAGGAAGGAAGGAAGGAAGGAAGGAAGGAAGGAAGGAAGGAAGGAAGGAAGGAAGGAAGGAAGGAAGGAAGGAAGGAAAAATCCCTTAAAATCTCTGTCCTAATGGAACTTACATTCTGTCTGTGAAGGTACCATATAAAAAGACAGAGATACAAATGCTGTAGTTACACTTTTAATATAGGTTACTCCTGTCAGAGGGGGGTTATTTAATATTTAAAATCTTTGTGAGTTGCACTGAAGAGTTGTGACTTGCCCAGAATCACACAACTAATAAGCATCAGAGGCAAAATTTGGCTGACTCCAAAACAAGTCTCTCAGATACACTTACATATTGAAGCATACACAAAATGGATACAAAGCAATGGGCTTGAGTTTTGGGGAGAAGTTGGGTACTGGGAGAGTCAAGAAAGGCCCCTTCTAGCAGGTGGTCTATGAGATAAGCTTTGCAGGAAACTAGGAATTCTAAGAAGCAGAAGTAAAGAATGATAATGTTCCAGGAAAGGGAATATTGGAGATATTCCATGCAAACATTTGAAGATAGGACATGGAATATCAGATGGGATAAATAGCAAGAAAGCTCAATTGACTGGTCAAACTGAAGAGTTTGTATCAAGGTGGAGGTAATGTTTAGTAAAGTAAATAAATTAACCACGTTGGTTTTGGGGATGTTTAAAGGATGCATGCATTAAAAACTGAGACGTTCTAAAATATCAGTACCAAGAGGAAAAGACACAATTGCCCAGCCCTACTAATGGGCCTGGCCACCCATAGCCTCTGCTAAGAAATTAAATCAGCCCCAGAGGCAACTAGATGGCGCAGCAGAATGCCAGGTCTGAAATCAGATAGACCTGACATCAAAATCAGCCTCAGACACTTGCTGGCTCCCTGCCCCAGGTGGCACAGTGGATAAAGCACAAGGCCTGGAGTCAGAAAGAACTAAGTCCAAATCTAAACTCAGATCATTACTGCTCATTTGACCCTGGGCATGTCCCTTAACCTCTGTTTGCCTCCGTTTCATCAACTGTAAAATGGGGATAATAATAGCACCTACCTTCCAGGGTTGTTGTGAGGATCAAATGATATAATATTTGTAAAGTATTTAACACAGTGCCTGGCATATAGTAAGTACTATGGACACATTAGCTGTGATTATTATAATTATTATTGTTATATTATTAAAGATCACTAGAACATCACCAGTGATAGCTTTAATTCATGGAGCAATGCAATTTCATTCTGCAGCCATGTCTTTGTAAACCTTATCATCCTTCCCAGTTGTAATTATCTTCTCTGCACTGTGAGTCTGTCTGTATCATAACTGTCAGATTTCAAATAACAAATATCAAACAAAATGCCACAGTTACCCAGGACTGACAGAAGGCAGCCAGCAATCGCAAAGCAGAACTATTGCTCTGAGTCCATCAGAGAACGTGGAGCCATCACTTCTATGGATGCCTGACAAATACCCCATCACTGTAATTAAAGTAGAATTCCATGGACCATGGCTTCAGACCTCATCCCTCTATGCAGACAAATGCACTGGAAAAGTAGCATACGGAGAGAGACTAAAAATGGAATAGTGTCTCTCCAAACTTATTTCCACAAGCATCGGTAGCACATCAGTGGCCAGCTCCCATTGGCCATCTGTACTCTGGGCTCCTCTGCCAGGGGCACATTCCATAAACACCACATTTCTGTTCTCCATGAACAACCCAAGCCAGCACCAACTGAAATAAATATCTATCAGAGAGGACGGGGATCCCCCATGCCACAGGGCTAGGCAAGCTTTTTTCAGTAATTATAATTAGGAAAGAACATGTCATTCTCTTGCAAAGCATTAGACTAGGAGGAAAAATGGTGTTTGGCATTTTGATTCTCAAGAACCTGCACAAAAGTCTCCAATGAAATCAGCTTTGGCCCTCCAGGGAGGAGGAAAGACTTGACAACAATTTTCATTTGCCCCATATCTTGGCTCTATGAGGATGGAGCACAAGAGGAACTAGGTGATGATGTGCGGGCACAATTCTATCCAACATGCTCCTGTTTTCAGTCAGAGCAAGTGAATTTTAAGCAGACTGGAAAAGTGGTATTGTTTTACACCAAACCCCTTCATTAATATTCTATGTGCATTGTACTAAGTGCATTAATTGCTAAAAAATGACAAGACTTTCTAAGTGAAATTCCAAGCAATAATAAAAGGATTGGCCTAACTATGTGTAATGGAAAGGCCAAGTGGATGAAGAATGTGTTGCCTAGTCTAAGTCATGTGGCCGAATGGGAAATCTATTAAATCTATCAATACACCTCTCTTAGACAGGTGCTACAAATGGATAATGATCTGTGCCCAGATTGAATAGAATGAGGTTCTCATTTGGGAAATTTTGTAAAATTTTCAATGGTACTAAGCTTGTTCCCTTCCACTACCACCCCTATCTTTGTACTATCATTTCTCTTAGCATTCTTATCTGGTTGATAACCATGATTTCAATTGCTTGTTCTCATAAGCATCAAAATCATGACATAGTGGGTGTACATGACTTATTGTATATTACCAGTGATGACTTACATGAGAAGTTGCATATCAGAAGAAGCCATCAAGGACACAGATGAGCTGAAGTTATATTGGTCATGAAGGGAGTAAAAAGAATGCACAAGTTGATAGTTTGAATGCTATATTCATATTTTAATTGTCAATAAGAATTTATTAAACACCTTTTGTGTGCCAGGCACTGTGTTAATCTTAAGAAAGGTAAAAGTTTAAGAAAGCTTGAGAAAGGTAAAGGACAGTCCTTGCCTTCAAAGAGTTCACAATATAAAGGGGAAGAAAACATGCAAACAACTATGTACTACCAGTTATATAGAGGATAAGTTAGAAATAATCAAAAGATAGAAGGTGCTAAAATTAAGAGGGCTCAGAAAAGGCTTCCTATAGAAGGTGGCATTTGGACTGAAGCTTGAAGAAAGTCACAAGGAAGAAACAAGGAGAGAAAACATTCCAGACATGAGGAATAGTCAGTGAAAATGCCCAGATTTGGGGGATGGTGTGCCTTATTTCAAGAACAGCAGAGGACCCTGTTGTTGGATCACAGAGACCATGGAATGGAAGAAAGTGTAAGGTGTTAGACTAGAAAGGTGAGGGAGATTAGGTCTTGAAGGGCTTTGGATGCCAAACATAACTAGTGGAAAGCTTCCTGTATAACAACTGGATCACCTCTGGAGATTGTAAAGAGAGACATGGACAAGAATGGCAAAGGAGGAGGAAAAGTGGAGATGTCACTATCTGCATATTTGTATGGACTCTAAGGAGATCATGGATTCATTAACTTTAGAACTAATATCTTTGTCATTGCTGGAAACTTCCCTCAGGAAACTTTGTTGTTGTCTAGTTGCTGAATTAGCATAAGAGAATCCTAGGGTTATGAACCTAGGACTGAAAAAGTCTCAAGAAGTCATATTGTCCAAGCTCTTCACTGTACAGATGGGGAGTTGAAGTCAGGAAGAGAGGAAGTGACTCCCTTAAGGTCACACAGCAGTGATCATATTCAAACCTAGGTCTTCTGACTCCAAATACAGCATTCTTAAATAATTATCACATGTAAAAATAGTGACACTCCTCCTTTCTGGAGGTCATCTAGCTAGCAATGCCAATGATCCAGGGCACAGCAAAAAAACAAGAAAGTACCTCAAGTAGATGCTTAAAAGGCCATTCAATAAACATTTATTGAAAGCCTATTATGCAAAAACTATCCTTCCAGCTTTGTGTCATCCACCAAATTGCTAAGAGTAGCGTCATTGTGGGATATTTTCATGGAAGAGTCCCTCATTCAGAACCTATTCATTTTTATTTTACATAGAATTCGAGCAAACCTGATTATCGGATTTCCCAGGCCACAACATGGCAGAATAATAAGTGAGAAAGCAAGAAGGCATGGCAAATAAAGAGAATAGGAAAGAACAGCCAGTCCAAAGGAGACAGAATACATAATGAAAAAAAAAAATATATATATATATGTGTGTGTGTGTGTATGTATTTGTACATATATGTAGGTACCCTATTGGTTTTCCTATGTCATGTCTCAGCATGCTTTATGATAATAATATTGATAATAATAATAATGTAATTACTACTAAAATATATGCATTTTTAAAGTTGTCGGAGCACTCCCCCTATATTAATTAATTAAAAGCTCACAACAAGGGGTGGCCAGGTAGCACAGCGAGTAATAGCACTGGCCCCAGTGTCGGGATGACCTGGGGATCAAATCCAGGCTCAGACAATTAGCACCCACCCAGAAACACCTGGCCCTGTAACCTTGAGCAAGTTACTTAACCCCAATTGCTTAGGGGCAGCCAGGTGGCTCAGTGAGTAAGAGCGCTGGACCCAGAGTTGGGATGACCTGGGGATCGAACCGGGCTTAAATACTTCGCACCACACCCAGAAATTTAAAAAAAAAAGGTCACAACCAATCTGTAAGGCAGGTATTACAGGTATTTGATCTTCATTTTATAAATGAGGAAACTGGGGCTTAGAAAATTTAAGCAACTTGCCTAAGGCCATCCAGTTAGTAAATATTAGAAGATGGATTTGACCCTAGGCCCTATACCTAGTGGTTTCTAACTTCAGTGACAAAGAGACATTTAATTGATTTTTGAAAAGACTCAATTTTAAGGGTGGCTAGGTGGCACAGTGAATTGAGCATTGGCCCTGGAGTCAGGAGGACCTCAGTTTGAATTGGATCTAAGACAGTTAACAATTACTAGCTATGTGACCTTGAGCAAGTCACTTAACTCCAATTGCCCTGCCTTTCACCCTCCAAAAAAAAGACTCCATTTTAAAAAGTAGAATAGAGTTTCTGGTGTTTAAAGGTACAATTACCAGTGGTGTAGAAAATTCACTTACATTGCACAGAAAACTCCTTCCTAATGCTTTGGGAATGGGGGGGACAGTTCAGCAAAGGGTTTACACGTAAATCTTACTTGCAAGTTTGGGAGCTTTTTCTTAAGCTTTTTCTTTTCCTCTACCAGGTTATTCATTTTACCCAATTACAAATAATTTGTATTACATTTAAAATATTGAACTCAATTCCAAACTTGATAGTTTCCTACATGAAGGAAAGCACTGAGGCATATGTGTATGGATGGAGAATTGTATATTTGCCCACATTAATTTGTCAACCTATAGATACTTATTAAGCACCTACTCTGTGTAGACCACTGTAAAACCTGCTCCAAGAGGGATAAGGTTTTGATAACACACTGTTCTGCAGAACTGACAATTTAGTATGAGGATGAAATGCAAACACAGAAAAGTAAGATATTTATCCAAACAGGAATTTCTCATGACAAGCAGGAAGACATTAGAAAAACCTGGAAAGACACTAACTGATGCAAAGTGAAATGAGCAGAACCAGGAGAACATTGTACATAGTAAGAGCAACATTGTGTGATGATCAGCTATGAATAACTTAACTATTTTCAGCAAAATAATGATTCAAGACAATTCCAAAGGACTCATAACGAGAAAGAAATAATGTAATCTGAATGCAGATTGAAGCATTTTCACTTTCTTTTTTCATGATTTTATCTTTTTAGTCTCTTTCTTCTTTCAGAACAGTAGTCATGTTGTGGAAAATATTATTAGTCATGTTATGGAAATATGTTTTACATGATTACATATATATCCATATGTGTACATATATATGTATGTATATATATATATATATGTTTAGAAAACCTATATCAAATTACTTACCACCTTAGAGAAGGGAGAGGGAAGTAAGGGAGGGAGAAAATTTGGACCTCAATATTTATTTTTAAATTAATGCTAAAAATTGTCTTTACATGTAATTGGGGGAAAAATTCTATTTAAACAAAAAGGAATTTCTCTTTCCAAAGGCCCCACTAAGGTAAGGTAAAGTAGGGAGAACAGCTGACCCAATCAATGGCTATTTTTTATTCTATAGTTACTGTTCCCATAACATACCTGTTTGCACAGAATGTAGGGGGAATCCTTTTGACTCTGGGCATCCTCACAGCAAGAATGTGTGTTATCTGAACAGTCACTTTTAGAATCACAGAACCTTAGAGTCTAAAGGGACCTCAGAGGCCATTTCATCTTACCATTCCTGAATAATCTTGTCCTTCCACCTATAATCCTGAAAAATGAATAGCTAACATCTTCTTGAAGACCTCTAGTGTGAGAAATGCTACTGAACTATGAGACAACCTATTCCACTTTTTTTTTGCTTTTTGGAGGGCAATTGGGGTTAAGTGACTTGCCCAAGGTCACAGGGCTAGTTTTTTTTGTGTGTTAAGTGGCTGAGGCCGAATTTGAACTCAGGTCCTCCTGACTCCAGGGCCGGTGTTCTATTCACTGCACCATCTAGCTGCCCCATCCTATTCCACTTTTAAATAGCTCTAATTATTAGGATGATTTTTCCTTTACTCAAACCTGATTTTTCCTTTTTTTTTTTGCTCCTGGTTCTGCTCTTTAAGGCCAAACAAATCAAATCTAATGGTTTTTTACATGATGACCTTCACATATAATAAGACAACTCCCCATTGTCTTCCATTTTCTGAACTACATATCCCAAGTTCCTTCAACTGTTCCTTATGTGATGATACATTGTCAAGGTCCTTCATCAATCTAAATCGATCCCCTATGATTATTAATGTCCTTAAATCATGGTGTTCAGAACTGAACACAATACTCCAGAAATGATATGGTGATGACAGATATAGAAGAACTACCACTATGACCTCCTTGGTCCTTGACACTGTGCATGAGTACTGACTGTGGGCATTTTCATCTAGCTTCCTCATAATTGTTCTTGTCCTCTACTGGTACATCTGTAAAGTTTACACTCTTTTTTGGCCTATTCCTGAGTATAAGATAATGTAATCTCCAATGTTCAGGACTTACAACCTCCAAGTCCAACATTCTGTCCACTAAACTATGCTCTTCTCGAGTCCATTACTAGTTTACAATTAAACAAGTAAACAACAACAATAAAAATCTGTTGCTGAGAATGAAACAATACAGAAAATCTCTAAAGCCTTTAACAGGATCCTCCCAACTCAGTCAACAAGTCTGTTGGTGCTTTGTGAATTCATTGCAAAGGTGGGCATGTGGGAGGAAGGTGAAAATGATGCTTGAAGAAATTACTAAGAAGCAATGTATGTAAAATTCATTTGAGGATGGGGAGACTAGGTGGTACAGTGAATAGAGTACCGGCCCTGGAGTCAGGAGGACCTGAGTTCAAATCTGCCTTCAGACACTTAACACAAATGTATGTATGACCTTGGGCAAGTCACTTAACCTCAATTGCCCTCCAAAAAAAAAAGCAAAAAAATTTCATTTGAGGCTAGGAAGCTAGCAGTACTTGGGTTTATTCGACATTCCTAAAATACAAAAAATGTATATTAACAAATAACAGGAAGGAATGTGTATGACAATACAAGTTACCTCTATGCTCTAGGTCTCAATTTTTTTCTCTGGAATATGTGAAAATTGGCCAAAATTCCCATTTTGAAATTTATCATCTTATGATCTGGATAGATAACTATGGGCTTTGTGTTCCAGTTATGAGACTAGGCTTTAATTATTCCCATTCCTTATATCTGTTCTTTGTCATCATTATAATGGATCTTAATTTACCTTAAAATACTTCTCTACCTGCAATTCACATTATCAACTTTTTAAAAAATTCTGAACTTAAACACCAAATAAAATGAGCATTTTCATGTACACAGCAGAATTTTAAAATGTTGTGCATGAAACTGTAAATCTTATCTTCAAATTGCTCTTCTTTTAAAATATATAATAAATTGAACATATAACTTTAAAACTTTTCCTTGTTTATCTGACAGACAGTATTCACAGAATTTCTAAGTTGAAAGTCTTTGTTACTGGGTCCATATTAATACTTTCTCTGACTTTCTCATTTATCCAGGTTTCAGATGAAAATCTCTAGTAAGGGGAAATCTACATGTAGCCTAGGTCAGACAACTCTAATTATTAGGGTGTTTTTCATTGTACTGAACCAAAATAGTCTTAATTTCATGGGGGTCCTTTTCTACTTGAGCACTGGCCTGAATTTTAGCCAAGGAATACCTTGGACAAAAATTCCATCTGGCACTGGAAAAGATATTCTAGGGTTTACTGGTCTTGCCCCCTTTGCTCCCTTGGTGAGTTATTTGAGGGAAAAAAATCCCATTTCATCACTCTTCATATGGAGATGCAGATATCTTCTCTAGAATACATAAACATTCTTGCAATATTTCTCAGTCCAAGGAAGAAAGTATTTCATCACAGTCCTTGAGGGAAGGATGGTGGGAGGATAAGAGACAGGTAAAATAGAGATACACACAAAGAGAAAGAAACAGAATGAGTCAGAGACAGGAAGACCCAAAGGAATAGAAAGAGGTCCCAGAGAGCTATCTAAAGAGTGACAGAGACAGAGAGACAAGGTCAGAAAAGACAGCCAGGGAGGCCCAGAGAGATAGAAAGAGACACCTAGAGAAGTGGAAAAATACAAATAGAGAGAATCACAGAGACAGAAAGATATCCACAGACCCCCCCCATATATATATATATATATATATAGAGAGAGAGAGAGAGAGAGAGAGAGACAGAGAGAGAGACAGAGAGAGACAGAGAGAGAGGAGAG
>NW_027187359.1:23987688-24007833 GCF_028583685.1 Petaurus breviceps papuanus | reverse complement strand
GAGAGAGAGAGAGAGAGAGAGAGGAGAGAGAGATGCAGAGATGCATAGACTAACAGACAGAAAAGAACAAAAACATAGCAAAAGAAAAATAAACAATCACATATCTGTCTCATATTGTGTCTGTTCTTAAACACCTAAGTGCAGAAGGATAGAGGAAGAGGGGAAACAAAAGAGAAGTTTCAGTAGAGAAAGACAGGAAAATGGGGAGGAAGACAGGGAAGAAGAGGGGAACTGGGGGAAAGAAAAAATATTGGAAAACACAAATTAAAAAAAAATTCATTATCCCCTTCCAAAGCATTAGGCAGCAAAGCACACTAGGAAAGTAAAAAAAAATCACCCAATGAGTCATTTAAACTAGGCACAATTTTTTTGAGGATTTTTAATAGAAGAGTCACAGTAGCCCCTGCAAAGACAGCTGTCCCAACTGGCAGAATGGCCTCGGTAAGCCTAATATAATGGACTCCCTAGGGCCACAGCATGGCTCCATCTGCTTGGTGATCCAGGCTGTCCACCAGAGCCTGCACTGAGTCAGTGCTGGATGCCACCCAGGACTAGAGCAATGCAAGTATTTCAACCATTTCAAAGCTAGAGATGAAAGCTCTTCATTCATTCCTTCTCCTCTTCAGAATGCCACCTGTTAGCTGCATTTCCATCTCAGTCCCACATCTGACCAGTGACTATTCAAAGCTGGGACTGCAAATTGTTTGGTGCAGAGAGGGCCAATTTGTTCCCTGCTGGGCACTGGGCATGGGCAGTCAGTCCAGCTGTCATTCATCAAGGCAGCTGTGACTACCCTTACAGAGAAAATAGGCCCATAATGTGCTTTAATTACCTTAAAGCTGAATAGTTCACATTTGGCTTTGATGGGTTTATAAGACCATAGAATTGGAGCTGGAAGGGACCTCAAAAGTTATCAAGTTCAAACATTCCATTTGAAAAATGAGGAAACTGAGGCCAGGAGAGGTTCAGTTACTTGCCTAAGATCACATAGGTAATAAATATCAGGGAATGGATTTGAGCCTAAGTGCTTGGACTTCATATTCAATATTCCTTCTACTGTATCACATTATCCACTTTCATTCTTTAGGGTTTCTTTTGAAGGACAGAAACCAACATACCATGTAGGGAACATCTGAATCAATTAAGGAAGGCTTTCATTAAATTCATAATTGTCTAGACTCTACTTGTTCAGATTAACAAACTATTTCTGCCCTTCAATGTCTGTTCAGATAAATGAATGTCCTATTATACTTCCCTCCCCCATCCTTTGGTCCAACCTCTATTATTTGTGTGTTCTGTTTCCCTATTGTCTCATTGTTTCATTCTCAGTCTTCAAATAAGGTGGAACTAACAAGTGTAAAAAATACCTCTGCCGAGTAAGTTTATCAACCACAAAAGACAAATGCTTCCTTTCTCAACACAGCCAATCCTTAAGGGGCTCACCTTAACAAAACTTTCAGATGTTTCAAACTCCACACATTAAAAGAATGTCTTTGTTTAGTTTTGTCCTTTTTCATGAATTGTAAGGGACCTTACCTAGTCAAACACCTTCAGTTTTCAGATATGTAAACTAAGACTCAAAAAACAAGTGACATGGCTTGCTCTAGGTCACACAGCTGCTAAGTAGATAAAGCTGGATCAGAGCCTTGGCCTAGACCAAATACAAAGTCCAAAGTCACTCTTAATATGCATAATGGATGCGGGGGAAAGGCTAATATTTCACAGAAGTCCTAAACCCAGGGGTGAATGCCTCATTACAGGTATACACACATACAAACACAAACACACACATATACATATAAACCCATATAGTATGTATGTGTATGTGTATGTATGTGTGTATATATGACTGTGTATGTACATATGTATGTATGTATTTCTAATATCCCTTCTCATCTCCACCTTCTGATTTCTCTGTCTTCATTCTAGTCCCAGGTAAAATCCCACCTTCTACTAGAAGCCTTTACTCTGATCTTCCTTAATTCTAGTGCTCTCCCTCTGTTGATTATTTTCAATTTAGTATAGTATTATGTATGCATACACACATATACATATAAATATGTACACGTGTATTATGTACATATGCGTGATTGTGTATGTATATGCACATACATATATACACACATGTATGTGTGCATGTACATATGTATGAATGTATGTCTAGGCACTTGGAGGAAAAGGGACCAGAACAGCCAGCTTACATTCTCATTACTAATTAAGTATCAGGCAAAGATACCTATTTCATCTGTGTGTGTGTGTGTGTGTGTGTGTGTGTTCTGCAGGTGGTCATTTTCATGTTGCCTCCCACATTAAACTGTGAGCATTTGGAGAGCAAGGACTATCTCTGCCTCTCTTTATATTCCCGGCACTTAACACAACGCCTGACACATAGGAAGTGCCTAATAAATCCTTGTTGACTGACACAAAAATGAGAACTCTACCCTCCCTGAGGCATGTGTGCCCCAAACACAGACGGATTGCATCAGTTACTGGGGAGAGTATGGAAGGAACTTTGCAGGACAATGACAAAGAAAGGTGTGTTCTGCTGGGGGTATAGGGCAAAGGGAAGAACATGAAAGCAGAGAAAAGTTAGGGACAACAGAGACGTAGGGTTTCAGGCTGAAAGTGAGAGATGGCTACATCAGTAAGAGTTGCATTAAAGAAGTGACCTTAAGGCTGTCTGTACTGAAGACCAGACTCCCCCAAATCCAATCCTATCCTGAACTGCAGGTCTTGGGAGAGTTTCTTTTCTAAATTACTTTTCAGAGAGCGAGGAGTGGGTAGGGAATGAGATTTCACTCTTTCAAGATCATGTGCTGATATTTTGAAAGCATGCCCCAAAGTTACCAACCTATGTATCCTATTGGATATAGTGATGACACTAATTGTCTTATGTATACCAAAGCAACAGAGAAAGAGGAAAAAGAATTCCTACATGTAAAATATTATTTTAGCAGCTTTGTGGTGGCAAGCAACTGGAAATTAAGGGGTACCAGTCAATTGGAGAACAGTTGAAAAATTGTGGGGAATGTAATAGAATAGTATCACGCCATAGACAATTACGAAGGGGGAAATTAAAGAGAAACCTGGGAAAACTGGTATGAATTGATGCAGAAAGCAGCAAGCAGAGTCAGGAAAACAATTTACACTGTAATGATGACATAGTAAAAATGATTAACTGCAAAAGATTTAAGAACTCTGGTAAATACAACAAATAAAAGGACTAATGAAAAAGAATACTATCTACATTCTGACAAAGAGGAGATAGACTAAATAAGCAGAATAAGACTTTTTTCTTTTATGTGGCAAATGTGGGTATTTGTTTTGCTTGGCTATGTATATGTATTATTATTATTATTATTGTTATTATTATTTTGACTGATGGGGAAGGAATTTGATAAAATAAATTATTGTTAATGGGGATAGGGGGAAAGGAATATGTGTTTATAGAATTCCTTCTGCTACTTCCTTATTTCTTTTCTGATTAAGAATTTTACTCTTCCAATGTTATTTGCTTTTGTCAATTAGCATGTTGAGTTGAAATTAGATATTGACAAATTTGGAGTCTTTTTCTTTTTTAACTGAGTGGGTGCAAGTGAGCCAGAGAAATAAGACGTTATATAAAAGTCTTCAGGTTTGAACCCTGACCCATGAGAGTTCGGAGTGGGTGGGATCCCTGCGACTATACAAACATACTTTTCAAATCAACAAGTCACTCACTGAACATGTGATCAACTGAGAGCCAAAGACATACTTTCCTGCAAAGATCAGTCTGTCTCTGTATATTTCATTCTTTTGCCTAGGCACTTAGAGGAAAAGGGATCAGAATAGCTGGCTTACATTCTCACTGGGAATTGTGTATCAGGAAAAAATTATTCTTGCTTATGGGGAAATAGGTCCTTTTCATTTCATTTGGTACACTAAATGAAGTTTGACTCTGTGTACAATTGTGAAGTTTAGTTATTCATTTTTGGGCATAACAAACTGATACAAAAAAGACACATCAAAGGAAGTGCATACCTATAATATCCATAAAATAAATCCAAATATTGATGGCCACAATAAAAAAGTATGGATGACACAAATTGTTTCTGGATGGCTGAGAGGACTTCATTTTTTTCTTTGTACCCCCTTTGCCAAAAGCAGTACCAGGCAGATAGTAGACTGTTCTCTCTCCACACCATCTGCCACCCACCTGCCTAAATACCAGGTCTAACCATGTTGCTGTCGTCTTTAAGAACCTCTAATAGTTCCATTTCAACCAGGATCAAATACAAATCATCTATTATTTAAAGCCCTTCACAACATGACTGCAGAAGTATGTCTTTCTTCACTTTACCTAGTCCAAACTCTAACTGGTCTACCTCTTGTTCTTCACACACAATATTTTATCACCCTTCTCTGCACCTTTACACAAGCCATTCCCAATACCTAGGATGTACCCTTTCTTCACTTTGCCTCTGAAAAGCCCTAATCTCCTTTAAAGTTCAATTCAAGCTGGACCTATTATATGAGATCTTTCCTTATTCCTTCAGTAAATGGCACCCTCAGTCTTATCAAATTTACTTATGTTTACATTGTATTTATTTTCTATCTACTTCTTGTTACATATGTTACCTGCCATGCTATAACCATTTAATAAATTTGTGTAGAATGACCTATATCTCACTGATATGGGTTAATAATATTGCAAAAATGGCCTCATTGTCCACATCATGGTCATTTTAGTCATCAAATTGACTCATCCCTGCTGGGATCCCCTCACTTAATCCACACAATATGTGGCAAATATTAGCCCAGCAGCCACACATATAGATCTGGTCAGAATTCTAAAGCAGGCTAGCTTTACTTCAGAACCCAAGAAAAATTGACTGAGCACTTACCACATGTCTGATACTGTGCTGTCTCCTCTGGGGATGACAAAGGAAAGATGCTTTCTGAAGGTGCCTTCCTTCAAAACTCACACATGGGAAACAATGAGATAACAGGCTGGGGTGAAGATCTTCAACTCAGTGACATTCTCTAAGAACAGCAAGGGCTCCCATGTGGGAGAGAATGCTAGGCTGTTTCTTTTTCCCCCTCTACAGCAAGTTAGAAATGCCATTTTCAATGCCCATTCTCCAATGTATAGGAAGAACATTCAAAGTGGGAGGAAAGGGGGTTCAGCAAAGCATATTCTCACTGGTTTTGATAAAAAGGGCTTGTGATGAAAGCAGAATCTCTAATAAGGATCCTCAGAAGTGACTTGTCTGCCAAATATTATAAAAGAGAATAAAATACTGTTTTAAATGTTCTTACTGATTTAAAGTTGTTGCTCTCCATCATCCAGGCCTAAGAACTCAAATTCTCCCAAGATGTGATTAAATATTTATCATCTAAAGTTAGTAAAATTGTGAAATTATTCATTGCCCAAATTTTTAAATATTCCAACTATATGGGGGAAAAAGGGAACATTTGGGGAACAGCTAGATCTTCTCATGGTTATTCAGGCTCATATTAATTCCCCCTGTTACCTATGACAGGAGTTAAATGATGGATTAATTAGAGTTCATGAATCAGCATGTTGCCCACTCCCTGAAACTTCTGCAAATGTTCTAAAGAAAAAAATGCTATAAAAACTTGACAGGACAGATCCCTGAGATAGCAGACATGTTTTGTTATAGTACAGACATATTTGCTTGTTCTGGCCTTCCTTTCAGTAAATATGTCTGTCTTTTATTACAGGTATCCTTATTTTACCAACAAGATTACTAAGCAAGATGGAAACGCTGAGCTCTCTCTGTCTCTCTGTCTCTGTCTCTGTCTCTCTCTCTCTGTCTCTGTCTCTCTCTCTCTGTCTCTGTCTCTCTCTCTCTTTCTCTCTCTCTCTGTCTCTGTCTCTCTCTCTTCCAATATTGGTATACACATATGTATACTTATGTTTTTTTTTCTTTTCTCATAAAAAGATTTAAAGTGTAGCAGATGACTTTAAAATTATTTGGCAAATAGATAAGCTATATATCAGCTGAGACAAAAGAAAAAAATCTGAAAATTCAGAGTCTTATAGGAGCATAGACATATAGCTGGAAGGGATTTCAGAGTCTGTCTATTCTGATGTCTTCATTTTTAGAACAGGAAAGCAATGCCCATAATGGCTAAATGATTCATTCCAAGGTCCCACAGGTACTAAATGTCACTTGGGATTGGAGGTTTTCTGATGCCCAAGCTAAAACTCTTTTTACAATATTACAATTATATACTAACCCATCAAGGTGAGCTATCCCAAATGACACACCAACCCACTGAGAAAATTACTTCTTGTAGTTCCCATCTCCTAGCATTGGAGTTTTTCTCAGTTTTTGGTCCATGGGTCATTTTCTTTAAGAAGTACACTTGATTAAAATCAGACAGCACCAGATTTGATAATGGTGAATGATACAGTGGATAGGGCACTAGGCTTAGAGTCAGAAAGACTTAGAATCAGATCTTGCTCTGGACATGTACTAGTTGCATGACACGTACAATTTCCTTAATCTCTCTGCGCCTCAGTTTCTTCATCCAAAAAATGAGAGGCTTGGACTCAATGGTTTCCAAGAGGCCACACCAGTTCTAAATTAATGACTGCAATTTTCCTGTGTGAAGTATGGAAAGTAGATGTTTTCTAGACATCCTAGCAAGACTCTGTCCAGAAGGCCTGCCTCATGTCACTGTTTGAGGATCATGAAAATCAAAAGCGGTCACAGCTCTTCCCCTCTTCAGAGGAACATAGAACCGGGGAAAGAGGTGAGTTGCAAATGAGAAGAAATTAGAGCATTTTCCATCTAAGTCTAAGAGACATGAATGTGCATCACTAGGGTACCAGTTCACAGACTGTCTCATGTACCACAGGACTAAAGATTTCCAGAGTCAAACTGTCCTCCATTACAGGTACTGGGGAAAGAAGCAAGGAGCCAGAAAGGAAACTAGGGGGGATAGGAGTGGAATGTCAATCAATTAAGAATTATCAACTAAAACTATGTTATATGTTGAGTGATTCAGTAGTGAATATGACATGCTCTTCCCTCAAGGGGCTTACTATTTAGTTTTGTTCCTTTCTTTTTCTTCCAGACCCTTATTTTCATTGGTTTACAAGGGTGGAGGACCTGAGGCCTCAAGGCCACATGTGGCCCTCTAAGTCCTCAAGGGTGGCCTTTTGGTTGACTCCTGAGAAGTTTGTATTCAGTCTTGTATTCTGTGTATTAAGCTCTTGAGCATGTAGAGGGCCACATGTGGACTTGAACCTGCAGGCTCCCCACCTCCGGTTTAGGAGAACTTCTAGTGTTGAAACCATTAACACACAGTCCATCTTCCCCCTATATTCACACTTTGATGCAGATCAGACAATTCATTCTGTAATGCACAGTTTTAGAGTTGCTTGAGAGCACTATGAGATTAAGCAACTTGTCTAAGGTTGCCCAGAGAGCAGGTGTCATAGACTGAACTTGAATCCATGGACCCACCTGCTATACTGGTTGGCACTGTCTGTCCCACAGCACTCACTCTGTCTCTCATTCTCTACTTAATGGTGCACCAATATAAAGAAAGATTTTTTTAAAATATTAAGAAATAACATTAAAGTACCTAATATTGAGACACAAAAGATAGACTCATTTATAACCCATGCAAAAATTCCATAAATGATTTCACAATTATATTAGCATACTTTTTAAGCCATCACTTAGACTAGACCTTGATGCTTTGAAGAACTCACTGAGGGCAAGGAGCTTTTCTCATTCTTACTTTTTTTTTTACAAAGTGCTCAACATAGGAACTGGCACTTAGTAGGCTCTATGTAATTTTTTTTCCTGAATAAATTAATAGACTGTGTTAGCATTATAGGGATATTGGGGCCAGGAGAGAGTTTCCTTTTTGATGAGGCAACTTCTTTTCAATAGCACATATTCATTACAAACATCCTAATTCATCACCCAAGGACAAAGTCATAGTACCCACAATTTGGCTTTTCTTTGAGATTTTTTTCCCAAGATATCTGCCTCCTCATTACCTTCTGGACATGCTATCTTGCAAAGGGGTACCACCTTTTTTTTCCCCAGAAGCATATTTATTGCCACATAGGGTGCAGTTTTATCCATTTCATCAATTCATAACTTAATTTTTCCATGCTCACAACTTACCTTGCCTACATCCCTGGGAAAAGGCTGTCTCTGATTTTCAGGAATTAAGATGGGTGACACCACAATGGACCGTTTCTGTCTCGGGACTGCAGAAGTCCTAGCAAATGTAAAGATTTCCTGAAAAAAAAAAAGAAAGAAACCAAATCTATTTACTAAAAATCTTTCCAAGAAAGAGTTGCCATGCCTTAGAAATACTTCTTTTTGCCTAAAAACTCACAACTGGTTGGATATTATTAAAATATTCCATCAAAAATCATTATCAGAAAGTACTTCGTTAGAATCATACTAAATCTGACTTTGTGACTCACAATGATGACCATTAAGCTATTTCATCTACTTCTCTGAATCATTTTATTCACCCTATCAGTCCTGATTTACACATCACCCAATGCTGGCTTGTTACTATACTTAACCTGTCAGGTGGGTGGATTTCTGACTACTGAAAAGCCATAGTGAAACCTCTGCATTAAAAAGTGGGTCTTCCATACCAGGTTAGCCACCTGTTATTCACAGATTAGGTTCCCAAAGACTACAGAATTCAGCCATAAGAAAGCTGAACCAAAGTACTAACTATACCATAGAATCAATACTCCCATTCCTTAATCCTCAATGATCAACATTGTAGCATGGTGGGATATAACTCTGAAGTTATTTATAGATTCTTGCTGGATCTCTTCCCCACCTTTTACATCTTGATATTCTGAGATGAGTCTATGGAGTCCTATTTCAATAAGCTGGCTGCTAGACACAAGTGCAATCATGTTGGAGTTCCCTGCTGCTTTCCAAGTCTTCTTCAAGACCTAAGCCAGAGGTAATTCTCTTCCCTTTAGGCTCAACTTAGAGAATCTTTTAATGTTGTATCATTTCTCTAATTTTAGAAAACATGAATATCGGGGTTCCAATGTAACTTCAGGTAACAAATGCATTATGTTTATGTTTTCTTTTGCATTAGAACTGCGAGATATCCACAAAAAAACTAGCCGTGTAATCTTAGGCAAGTCATTTACCCCAATTGTCTTACCTTCCCCTTCCAAAAAAAAAGAACTGCAAGGTATTAATATTCAATAACATAAATATGATCATGATATTTTTTTTTATCTTAAGGAGAGTGTAAAATCAGTGGTCCTGAAGTCAGAATACCTAGGTTCATATCCCAGCTCTGCCATTTACCACCAGTGTGATCTCGGGCAAGCTATTCAATTACCTTGGGCCTCAGTTTCCTCATCTGCAAAATAAGGGCACTGAACTATATGGACTCTGAGGTTCCTTATAGTTCTGGATCTATGATCCTATGAAATGAACTGAGAAATGCAAATCTTATTCTCTGTTCTGAATTAAAGAGAGATGGAATCAATCAATCAATTAATAAAGATTTGTTAAGCTCCTACTATTTGCCAGGCACTGTGATCTGGCACAATGACTTGGGCTAAGAATCAAAAGAGCTGAGTTCTTATTAGTTATTAAACTTTCTCTACCTAAGAGAACTTGGGGTCGAAGGGGGAGAGATAAAGCACTTATCTTACATCTGAATACAGCTTTTCAGTCTATAAAATGTATTTCTTACTTGATCTTACCAATTCCAAGATGTAGGCAGAGTAGTTATTATTATTCACTTTT
This sequence comes from Petaurus breviceps papuanus, assembly GCF_028583685.1. Classification (NCBI taxonomy): domain Eukaryota; kingdom Metazoa; phylum Chordata; class Mammalia; order Diprotodontia; family Petauridae; genus Petaurus; species Petaurus breviceps. The sequence continues at coordinate 23,998,063 of NW_027187359.1, read as the reverse complement.
TATAGACGAGGAAAATGAAGTTTTGTGCAATGAAAGGTGATATTATACTATTCCAAATCTTTTGAAGTTCAGATCAGCTTCGCTTATGTAAATGACATGTTTCAAAGAATACAACTTGTTTGAGGGAGGTTGAAGGAAATGAGTTAAGGGAATGGTTTCTTCTATAAATTTAGAACCTGAACTCCATCTTCTGCCCTGTGCATTTGCAATGGCTATCTCTCACATCTAGAATCCTCAACTCATGTGTCACCTCTGCAAGAAGGCTTTCTGGATCCCCTTAGCTGTCAGTGAACTCTTCACTCCTCCCACTGCATTATAAGAACTATAAGACTCTTGAGGGAAAGGACTGTTTTCAATTGTATTTATATCCAAGCACCTTGCAATAATAGCAGGTATTTAATAACCCTTATCCGATTAATTTAGACTACTTAATATCTAGGATCTCATATTTCTATCAGAATTTGAGTCTAAAATTCTTTTATTCTATCAGCAAGCCTGTGTGTCATTTTCAATAGCAAGAGGGAAAAAAATATTTAAATACTCAATTTGCAATGGACCTCAAATGCCATCCAAAAACTATTTAAGTAGTCAACAAACATTTATTAAGTAATTACTATGTGCCAGGAATACACAGAATCCCCCATATATAACCACAGAAAAACAGTCATCCATGCATGCTCAACTTGAAGAGCTCCAAGGACTGGGGAATGCACACTATCTAGATGCAGCCCAGTCCAGTTTTGATCAACTTTATTAGATAGTTTTATCCCCCTCTACACGTAACTAAAATCAGAGTCTCTTTAACTTTCCTTTATTGCACCTGCTTGTGCAATCTGAGAACAAGCAAAAGCAGACTAATGTCTTTTACAGTATGCTCACTCTGAAGTGTACATCCCCTGAAGATAATAATCTTATCCCTATCAGGCTTATCCTCTTTAGACCCAACAAATCTCATTCCTTCGGACAATATCTGTAATGGCACGGTGTCCTTGACTATGCTAGTTGCCCTTCTATTCCACCTTGTTAATGTAGTCCCTAAAACATGGCACTTTGAATTAGAAATACAGATATAGTGTGACTAGGATAGGTATAGTAGAACTATTACCTCCTTTGTTCAAGATACTTATCCTCTATTAAAGAAACCTAAGATTAAATTAGCATTCTTTGGCTGCAACTATTCTGGATGACTATTTTTCTCAGAGTTTGTCTACTTAAATGTCTAGATCTTTCCACCCACCATTTGGCAATTTTATACTTGACTGTTGATTTCAAATAGAGGATTTTATATTTATCTCTATACAATTTCATCTTATTGGATTTTATCTGTTGTCCTAGTTTGCAGAGATCTTGAATTCTGAATGATAATGAATTCTGAATTATGGATCATTCAAAATGTGAGTTTTTTCTTCCCACTTTGTGTCATTTGCATTTCTATAAGTGTGTTAGCCATGTCCTCATCAGTGATGTTGACTACCGAGGTTGAAAAGCACAAGACCAAAGACAGATCCCTGGGGCACTTTAAAAGAGACCTCCTTCCAAGTGGACATTAATCCATTAATCACTACTCTGTGGGGGAAGTCATGCAACCAGTTCTTAATCCACTAAAGATTGTGGCACTTTGCAGTTTACAATATACTTCAATATCTGATTTTATCTTTATGACTACCCTGTGGGTTAGGTAGCATAAGCATTATTACCTACATTATATTATACATAATGATAAAACTGAGGAACAGATAAGTGAGTTGTCCTAAGTTAAAAGGTAGTACTGTGATACTTAGAATTAAAGAATCAGGGAAGAAAAGACCTTAAATACTGTCTTGTCCAATTAATATCTGAAGGGGAATCACTTCTACCAAATCCCAACAACATATGTAATAAATAATCATTGGGACTCTGCTTGAGAACCACTAGTGATAGGGAATTTGCTTACTGCTAGACCACGCATACCATTTGGAAGTAACACTAATAATTAAGAATTTTTTTGTTTGTTTCAAGATAAAAGCTAAAAATATATATTTCTTTCCATTTTTCCTCCTGGAATATACTACCCACCTCAAAAGAGTGTTCTGAACAACATGCTTTAGAAATCTGCAAGTGCTATATAAAGGTTAGCTATTATTATTAACTCCTATAGCTTCTCAATGTTACCTCCATTGTCCTCAACCTACTGCTTCTTTGGTCATCAATGGATTGATGCTACCTTCACAGACCATGACTGTTCTCAGCTACTATTTCACTTTCCTCGTTTTATCATTAAATGTATTTGCTCTTAACATTGATATGCATTATCTTACAAGTTTATTTCCAAGCCATAACTCTAAGTGTGGGTGGTTCATAACTCTAACTCATTACACTTGAAATGGATTTTGTTGTTATTGTTTTTCTTGCAGAATATCTGAATTTAAGAATCAGGAAAGATTTTTACATGCCATCTAATTCAGCCCCTACTTGGCCAAGAATGCCTTCTGCATCCCACTCAAGTGGGCATCCAGTCTTTCTTTGAAGACTTCCAGTGATGGGGAGCCCACTGCCTCCATAGGCAGTTGATTCCAGTGTTACATCTTTTAGCAAGTTTTTTCTCTACATTAAACATAATATAACCCTTCTTTTCAACTTTCATCCAGGACTTCTAGTTCTTTTCTCTGCAGCTGAGCAGGATGAATTTAAACTCTCTTCTTATTAAGTATGAGGATGTTGACCTCATGACTATATGATGTTGTCTTAAAGAGGAAATTCAGTGTTGTTCCATACAGAGATCTCTCTCATCTTCGTTTGGCATGTACTGTGATTTCCCTAAGTTCACCTCTCATTCAACTGCAATCTCTACTATAGAGCATATATTCTTTGATATTCTTGTCAGTGTTTGCAGCAGGATCCAGGTAAAATTCTGGCTATCGGTTTTAATAATGTTAGTAACCTCAAGGTTCTAAATTCACTTTGCCTCTATTGCAGATACCATTGTCCAAAAAATTTGTTTCTTTATATGAAGGAATCTGTATTGTCATTGAAAGGATATTGGATTGGGAGCCAGAGAACTTGTGTTTAAAGAGACATGAGTCAAGACTGTGTTGGGTTTTCCATTGGTCCTCTCCTTTGCTACAGGGGAAGTAAGTACTGCAGCAATGCTACTGGGTGTGCAAGTATCCTGCTAGGAATAAGGAAACTGAGGCCAACAGAGATGAAATGATATGTACAAGATGATATATTCCCAGTGCCAGAACTAGGACTTGAGTTCAGGTCCACTGACCTGACTTAGAGGTTTCTTTCTGATATGTCACATCCAGGATCAAACAGATGCCAAGGAGAATGCCTTATATCCTCATCAGCTGATTGGAGCTCATCTAACATTTCCCGGCCTAAGCTTTATAAGCTTCTACCCAAAGAAAGTGAGTGAGAAGGAAGAGACAATACTAGGGAGTTTCCAAATTCTCCATGAATGGAAATTTTCATAGATAGTGGGGAAAAAAATTGAGGAGTTAGATATTGTCACTAAAAGAATTGCACAGGGTGGAGCCAAAATGTCACAGCAAAAGCAGGGACTTGCTTGAGATCTCCCCCAAACTCCTCTAAATATCTGTAAAAATGACTCCAAACAAGTTCTAGAGCATCAGAAACCACAAAATAATAGAGTGAAACAAATCTCCAGCCCAAGAAAACCTGGAATGTAAACAGGAAAGGTCTGTTGCACCAGGCTAAGAGAAGATTGAAGTCTAGCATGGGCCAGGTCAGGTCAGAGTAGGCCTCAGGGGACTGAATCAGTGACAGCTGTGGCAGTGTCCAAACTTGTCAACCCCAAAATGCCAAGGACACTTTGGAAGTAAACACCCCCTCCTTTGATCAAATCTTAGGAGAACTGAAAATTTACAGGTCTCTAGAAATAACTCTGAAAATAGCTGCACAAAACCCTTGAAGCTTGGAACAGTACACCTTCCACAATGGAAACAGAGACCCTAAGCTAAAAAGTCAATTAATTGTCTGGGAAAATGAGAAAAGAGTGGGAAAAATCAGACTATAGAATTTTTCTTTAGGGACAAGGAAGGTCAAAAAATATAACCAGGAGAAAACATCAAAGTCAAAGCTCCTACATCAAAAGCCTCCAAGAAAAATATGAATTGGTCTCAGGTCATAGAAGGCCTCAAAAAAGATTTTGAAAATTAAATTAGAGAAATAGTGGGAAAATTAGGAAGAGAAATGAGAGTAATGCAGGAAAATCATGACAAACGAGTCAACAGCTTATAGGAGACCTAAAAATGCTGAAGAAAATACCACCTTAGAAATAGACTAACCCAAATGGCAAAAGAGGTTCAAAAAGCCATTGAGGAGAATTCCTTAAAAAGCAGATTTGGCCAAATGCAAAAAGAGGTCCAAAAGCTCACTGAAGAAAATAATTCCTTCAAAATTAGAATGGAGCATAGCATGCAGAGCCAGGCTGGAAAGGTGTGGCTCACAGAGGCAGGCCCAGTGGAGGCCTGATCAACTGGGGGGCAAGTTGTCCCACCAACCAAAAGGGCCACTACCAGACCTATCATCAAAGGGCTGGGACTGGAAAGACAATGTAAGAAACAAATTCAGGACCCCTGTCCAGGACAGCAAATACTCCTGGGACTACCACTCCATAGCCCAGAAATGTAAATCAAAACAATTCCGAGGTACCACATCTCACCAGTCAGATTGTCTAAGATGACAAAACAGGAAAATGACAAATGCTGGAGAGGATGTGGGCAAATTGGAACGCTAATGCATTGTTGGTGGAGTTGTGAACTGATTCAACTATTCTGGAGAGCAATCTGGAATTATGCCCAAAGGGGCTATAAATAATTTCATACCCTTTGACCCAGCAATACCACTTCTAGGATTATATCCCAAAGAGATCATAGAAGTGGGAGATAGACCCATATGTACAAAAATATTTATAGCAGCTCTTTCTGTGGTAGCAAAGAATTGAAAATTAAGGGGGTGTCCATCAATTGGGGAATGGCTGAACAAGTTGTGGTATATGCACGTTATGGAATACTATTGTGCTATAAGAAACGAGGAGCAGATGGACTTCATATTTACCTGGAGAGGCTTATATGAAATGATGCTGAGTGAGAAGAGTAGAACCAGGAGAAATTTGTACACAATTACAGACACAACATATGTGTGATGACCAACTTTGATAGACTGGAATCTTCTCAGCAATGCAGTGATATAAGTCATTACCAAAAGACTCATGTAGGAGAGAGATGTCTACATCCAGAGAAAGAATTAGAGAGAACTGAGTTTGTATCCAAATTAAAGCAAACTACCAGATCTTTTGCCTTTTCTTGTTTGGTTTTATTTCCTCTTTACCATTTTTCAAATAATTTGAGTATTGTGGAAACAAATGGGACAACACAGATTTAGCAGCTTCTACATTAAGGGATCAAGGACTTGAAATATGATATTCCAGAGGTCAAAGGAGTTAGGATTAAAACCAAGAATCATCTACCCAGTAAAACTGAGTATAATACTTCAGGAGAAAAATGAGTATTCAATGAAATACAGTACTTTCAAGCATTCTTGATGCAAAGACCAGAGCTGAATAGAAAATCTGACTTTCAAACACAAGAATCAAGAGAAGCATGAAAAGGTAATAAACAGGAAAGAGAAATCAATCATAAAGGACTTATTAAAGGTGAACTGTTTACATTCCTACATGGAAAGATGATATTAGCAAGTCATGAGACCTTTTTAGTATTATGGCAGTTGGAGGAAGGGAGGGAGGGTAAGAGAGAGAGAGAGAGAGAGAGAGAGAGAGAGAGAGAGAGAGAGAGAATCGGGTGAATTGAATATGAAGGGACGATATCTAAAAAATACATTAATAAAATTAAGGGGTGAGAGAGGAATGCATTTGGAGGAGAAAAGGAGAGGTAGAATGGAGTAAATTAACTCACAAAGAAGAGGCAAGAAAAAGCTTTTACAATGGAGGGGAAGAGGGTGAAGGTGAGAGGGAATGAGTGAATCTTACTCTCGTTGTATTTGGTTTAAGGAGGGAATAACATATGCACTCATTTGGGTATGAAAATCTCTCTTACCCTACAGGAAAGCAGGGGGTAAGGGGATAATGGGGGGGGGGGTTGATAGAAGGGAGGGCTAAAGGGAGGAGGAGGTAATCAGAAGCAAACACTTTTTTATCTTTATTAATTTTTTTTTTCGTTTGCATTTAGTTTACAAGATTCAGTTCCATAATCCTTTGAGTTTCAAATTTTCTCTCCCTCCTTCTCCTTTCCCCCCTCCCCCTCCATGGTGGCATACAATCAAGTATAGGATGTGCAAATACTTTCAAATTAGACACTAGTCAGATTGTAAAGAAGAATTGTAACCGATGGAATGAACAATGGGAAAGAGGAAACAAAACCAAACAAGAAAAAAGAAAGTGCAGGTAGTTAGAAGCAAACTCTTTTGAGGAGGGACAGCACCAAAGGAGAGAACAGAATAAATGGGGGGGATAGGATGGAGAGAAATATCATTCGTCTTTCACAACATGACTGTTATGGAAGTGCTTTGCATGACTAAACATATATAACCTATATCGAATTGCTTGCCTTCTCAATGAGTATGGGGAGGGAGGGAGGAAGGGAGAGAATGTGGAACTCATACTTTTAAAAACAAATGTTAAAAATTGTTTTTATATGCAACTGGGAAATAAGATATACAGGCAATGGGATATAGAAATCTATTTTGCCCTACAGGAAGATAGAATAGAAGGGGATGGGGGGGGTGACAGAAGGGAGGACAGATTGGGGGAAGGGGTAATCAGAATGCACACTGTCTTGGGGGTGGGAATGGGGAGAGATGGAGAGATTCTGGAACTCAAAATCTTGTGAAGTGAATGTTGAAAACTAAAAATACATTAATTAATAAAAATAAAGAATTTCACTGACAAAAGACTGGATAATCAGGGGCCTTATTTTTTTAAGGCCCACATTTTTGGGGGCTTGTGGGATAGACCCGCTTGGGGAGCAGAAATGTAACAATTTAAAATTTTTCAGAAGAGTCAGAATTAGAAGTGAAATTTTAAAACATTATAGAAATGATTAAAGTGACACAAGAGAAAGGAAAGGTTTGAAGTTACCCATTTGTTGTTGTGACTCCAGTATTTAGCACAGACGCTGATATGTAAAAGATGCTTAATAAATACTGGTTAATTGACTGAGTGATTGAAGGAGAAGAGTGAATTATTTTAAAAAATAATTGGTATGCAGTAACTGTGAATTGTGGAAGTCTGATGGCAGGCAAAGGACTATAAACATGGAAATGTATTGTGAGTAAATTATCTCTTACAATAATTTGTGAGGATAAAATAAGATAATGGACGCAGAAGCACTTTGTAACAAGGTAAAGTGCTACACAAATGTAAGCTATTTATGAGTATTTTGAATACTACAAAATATTATAAAACAATTTATTACTATATTGTAAACAAATCTATAAAATCAATTTAACAAAATATCCAGAATCATAGAATATGAGAACTGGAAGAGATCTTAGATAGTGTTTTCCAAAGGAATAAACTGAAGCTAGAAGAAACCTTTCCCAATCCCTCTTCATTCTAGTGCCTTCCTAATTTTTCCTATTTTTCTCCTATATACAGTTCGTTTGTATATAGTTGTTTGTAAATTGTTTTCCCCATTATGTTGGGAACTTCTCAAGGGAAATAGCTATCTTTTGCCTTTCTTTGTATCTCCACAGATTAGCACATAACTAGCACTTAATAAATGTTTATTGACTGACTTGTGAAAGAAAAGGACTGACTAAGGAGTCAGAAGACCCAAGTTCAAACAAAAGCACCAACACTTACCCCCTATATAATTCACTTTACCCTTCTGAGTCAGTTTCCTCATCTATAATAACATGAATATAATAGCTTTAGAAATAGCTATATCACATGGTTTTGCAAAATTCTTTGTATACTTGAAAATGTTAGAGAAAGGGGAGCTGTGATTATTAAGTAATCCAGCCAAGGTCATATGAGTTAGTGTGAAAAATAGAACAAAACTGAAATCTCCTGATTACCATACCAGCTATTTTTTTTTTTACACTTTATGAATTTTCCTTAATTTTCTTTTCCTCATTTTCACAATAGCAAATGACGGATCCATTCAAGAAAAAGAAAAAAAAATGTGGATTAAAGGTGATTTCAAAATAAGAATAACAATTTGCATTCGTGGCAATTTAAGTAATAATAACACATAGTTGACATTTATATATTACATTAGACACTCAAAGCATTTAAAAAAATTATCTCATTTAGTCCTCACAATAATCCTGGAAGGTAGGTGCTATTATCACACCCATTTACAGATGAGGTCACTGAAGACTTTTCTTTTTTTTTTTTTTATTTTTTTTTTTGCTATGGAACTCATTAGTGGTAATTCAATCCCAGATCACATGAGTCCCCAAACAACCTAGAATAGAAAATTCTGAGTCAATAGTGTTCTCTAGCCTACACAACAAATATTTGTGCAAAAGTGTAAAAGTGCTAACACACATGCATATAGCACAGTCATGGAAATTAAAAAAACAAGTAACATTATAGATCATCTAATTCAAGTCCTAGTTTTGTTTTGTTTTGTTTTGTTTGAGGGGATGAGAGGTGGGGAGGATGGTGGAGACTGAGGCCTAGAGAGGATGACCTTCCAAGCTACAATTAGAGGAACTTAGAATTCATGACCTTTTCATCTTTGCCCCTTTGAATGCTTATCTTCCCCAAAGACTCAGTTCATGTACCACCTCTTGGGGAAGCTTTTCTTTACCTCTTTAGACATTAATGCTCTTTCCTTCCTCCTCCTCCAATGATCATATGTATACTTATCTTTTTAAATGCTGTAAAGCTAAATGTAAGCTCCTTAAGGGAAGACTATACATGCATGTATGTATACACATATATACATATTCTGGACGTGTAATATATAGACATAAATATGAACATGCATTTATATTATATATACACATATGTAGATAAATGCATCCTTTATAATATGTAAAACATTTATATAATATATAGCTGTTATTCTTATATTTTGTTTCCCTTGTTTTATGTATTTATATATATATATATTTTATATAACATGTCTGCATATGTATATAGCCATGGGTATAGTATAAATTTATGCATATGGGGGGAGAGAGGAAAAAATTTAGTATTTGCTTTATCAAATAGGGAAATAGTTATTAGTTGTGATTTACTATCCCACTCCCACCCTGTTCCTGTTAGACATTCTCTGTAGCCCAGAAACTGTGACTTTATGGAAAATTAAGATATTGGGGGAGCCAGAGGAGCAGTTCACAAAAACAGATAGACCTAACAATAGGAAATTTTCTTCTTGATTAAATCAAATGGGCATAAACCACATCTTTAGAGAGAAGCTTCTGTTTTGTTTTTCATTAAGAGCTCCCCTCTACATAAATATCCCCCTTTCTTACAGAGGCCTTATTGTATGAGTTGATGGTCCTTTATTTTAGAACTTTAATCATTCTCCAGGTCTGTCTCTCTTTTTCTTCCTTCCCTCCTTCCTTCCTTCCTTCCTACCTTCTTCTCCCTTCCTTAGAAACAAGTTGTGGGTTATATACATGTTGTTGTAACCCTAGTGCACAATTTAGCCTGGGAAGAGGGTATAGAAACAAAATGGGTGAGAGTGAGAAGTGGATGAAATTCTTTCCCTAGCTGCCATTATGTGCATAGTACGCAAGGCAACCAGCTAATTAGCTTGAAGCAGATATTCATTGTTTAAACTCATTCTCCCATAGGATCACAGATACAGAACTAGAAAGAAACTTAGTGGGCACAGAGTCCAACCATCTCATTGTATAGATAAGGAAACTGAGGCTGGAAAAGTTTAAGTGAATTTCTTGCCAAGATTCCCACTGTTATTAAATTTCTAAATGTAAAATTGGAGCTTTTCTTCCTGATTCCAAGCCCAAGACTTCAGCCACCCAATTGCCCAGCTGCCTTTCAGAAGTAGCTTATCCTGTCTTAACCCAAAGGTTCCTGCCTACCTCTTGCCACTCTAATCTTGGTAGATATTCTTCCTTCCTATCCATTCCACCACTATGCTAGACTAATGATTCAGTTCACTCTATCCTGGCTCTATGTGGGTGGTACAAAGCAATTCCAGCTGAAGAGTTTTGTATTTAGTTTCAAATTGGTCTTAAGACTATTTGTCCTAATCTCCATGACTCAGTCTCATGAGTTAGGCTTCCAACTCTTTTTATTGAGTTTTTTGGAGGTTGCCTCCTAATATAAATGTAGATTTTCTCTATTACTGGGAACCTGATGACAGCTGCTGACCCGGTTCTCTCTCTCTCTCTCTCTCTCTCTCTCTCTCTCTCTCTCTCTCTCTCTCTCTCT